>NW_007798363.1:0-1301 GCF_000696425.1 Galeopterus variegatus | reverse complement strand
CTAGTGTAGCAGTAAAGAGTAGAAAATCTAGTGCCAGAATGTGTGGGTTTGAATCTTGGCTCTGCCACTTATTAGCTGTGTGATCCTAGTTAAACTACTAAATTTCTCTGTCCTTCACCCATAAAATGAGGATAATAGCTCCTACCTAATTAAGTAGGGAGTTTTAAATGAGTTAATATATGCAAAGCACTTACAAAAAGGTCTGGCATTATATTAATGTTTGCTATTTTCTTTTTTGAGGATTACTATGTTCCAGGTGCTGATCTATTCCTGTAAACCATTTGGCTGACAATACCAGTGCTCTTGTCCTTCCAGTACCCCTGCCCCCAAAAACCTGAACTGTGAAATAATCATCTGAACAATATTAGCTAACAAATATTAGTTGCTTATTGTGTCCCAGATCCAAGGTCTTCTATATGAGGGTACTTTAAGAAGTTTGTGGAAAAGTCAAATTGGAAGATAAGATGAATCTTTTAATAAACTTTTTGTAATACCCTCATGTATTTTGTGTGTTACTTCATTTATTCCTGCCAACCAGAGTTAGGGGTTGTTGTGCTCATTTTACTAAGAGGGAGCCTGAAGTTTAGAGGGTTACTTTTTGAGGATTACTTGTCCAGGGTCATGGAGCAACTGAATGGCATTCCTGGCTTTCAGGTTCAGTGGTAACTACCATGTCACCCTGCTGCTAGCAGGGAATGCTACTTGGACCTATCTTCCATCAGGTGCACCAGGTCAGGCACCCCATTTGGCAAAAGACCACTAACACTTTTCCAGTTGAAACCAGTTTAAAATGTACATCAATTAACCCAGAAAATGAAATAGGAGGTACAAAAGGAGAATAAAACTCAAGATTTATATGTGTGGACAATGCTGTTCCACTCAATTTGTTTGTAAGAAATACAATCTCTCATTCCTCTGCCTATCCCCTGCCCTGATCTGTTCCCTCCCCTATCATGCAGTGGTTACCTTTGAGATCTGATTTTTAGTTTTATGTGAATTTCATCTTACTGTTTTCTGTAAAGTATCCAGAATAGTCCACTCGGCTATGTTTTCAGGCTTATCTCTATATCCATACTCAGAAATGACCAAATCAATTTTATCATGCCACAGTTGGTGAACCTGTTGAAAATTGTATTAAAAGAAAAAATTTCATAGAAATTTTTCTTGATGGTACCCCAGAAGAAAGTATTTAATGTCAGTTCACTGTTTTCTGCTTATTCCCAGGTGTTGCATTTTCCCTTCTTTATATCTCTTTTTAGCAACCTTAGTTGTGGTCTAGAAGAAGATTGTATTAGGCTTAT
>NW_007798362.1:0-1301 GCF_000696425.1 Galeopterus variegatus | reverse complement strand
GGTTTGAAATTTATTTAGAGGTCCTAACATCTGGTTCGTATTAGTGTAATAATTTAATGACTAATAATTTAGCTTCACGCTGATAATTCTTGCTAATAACCAACTGTTTCTGCTTTGCTACATCACCTACACTATCTCACAGCATAAAAATTATAATATACAGTGTCTTGAGTTTTAGTTTAGAAGTAACATATTGACGCATACAGCATAGTTGGGAATACTAGAGGAAATAACACAAAAAAAAACTTTTAAGAATAAACTGTTTTTGGCATACCGTAAAAGTTCAATAGTGTTATTGCTAATTGTTGATCATGTACTATTTACTTCTTTAAACTTAAATTTGTGCTTTTATTTAAACAGTTTTCCTGATTTGACCATCACATATTGTACACTACTGATACTCAACTCTGTACCCCACAAATATGTATAATCAATTATGCTTCAATAAAAAATTTTTTAAATTAAATTAAAAATAAACATTTTTCTTATTTCTAATTATGCTTATATATTGTAGAAAATAGAAATAAAAAAATTAAATACCACCTATAATTCTGAAACCAAGATAAGCTAACATTTTGATTGTATATTTTTATTCCTTTTTGGCTTCACTTTTTTGCCTTAGTCATTGCTCTTTTGATAATGAGTAGGTAATATACACAATTTTACAAAGATTGTGCTACAGAACAGGACAACATATCTGTGAATTTTTAGATGAAATACTTGAGTTACCCCACGCTGTTGCAGATAACACTTAAGAGATGCGGGCTAAAATTACAAGGTTCACACAAATTCAGGGTTTCAAACATTTTTCATGTTAAGAAAGAAACTGAGTAAGTTTCTGAACTTGTGTCTTTGTAAGAGAATGAGTCACCTCCAACACACCTGTTCTACTGGAAACTTTTACCATGTTTTCTAATATTCTATATCATGAAAATATGATGGTAGGAGTCTCACTTTTGCAAGTAAAGAAATAACTGATGAACACTTCAAATGATCTGGCTTCATCTTTGACTGAATTCAGTGTAAGTCATTCATCTCTTCTCCATAGATGTGCAGAAGCATGGAAACCTCTCAATCATAATACAGGAAACTAAATGGGCAGCTCAAAAACTAGATTAGCCCTTAACACTACAATCTGGTCCTAGCCACAAAAGGTACTTGATGTTAACCAGCAGATGTTAAGGAATGACAGGTACCAAACAAAGATATCAGGTTCAGAAGCTTCATAAGGCACTGAAAGAGCGACACTGAGGGTTGCGATCCGTTGCCGGTCATGAAAAAAAAAAAGACAAAAAAAAAAA
>NW_007798361.1:0-1301 GCF_000696425.1 Galeopterus variegatus | reverse complement strand
GCTCACTGGCTGAGCGTGGTGCTGACAACACCAAGCCAAGGGGTGAGATCCCCTTACCGGTCGTCTTTAAAAAAAAATGAACCAGCCAAT
The DNA here is from genome assembly GCF_000696425.1 of Galeopterus variegatus. Classification (NCBI taxonomy): domain Eukaryota; kingdom Metazoa; phylum Chordata; class Mammalia; order Dermoptera; family Cynocephalidae; genus Galeopterus; species Galeopterus variegatus. The sequence continues at coordinate 1,211 of NW_007798361.1, read as the reverse complement.
CACCCCCCCTCCCCAAAAAAAGGATAATGTCAAAACAGAAAAATAAGTCAAGAATGTGAACAATAGGCAGAAGAAGAAATACAAATGACAAAAAATATATGGAAATAAATTTCAACTGGCCTAACAATTTAAAAAGTATAAATTAAAATGAGATACCACTTGTTGCCTATCAAATTGGCAAAGATTTCTGTCTATAGAGATTCCCAGTATTGACTAAGGTTTTATGGGGAATGGGTAACTTCATGCACTGCTGCTGGGAAAAAAATTGGTAAGACTTTTCTGGTGGGCAATTTGCAGTATAACATATTTCATTCATTCTCGGAAGTGCATTTTTTAAAATCTATTATTAGCATGTTCATTATTACAAATCATATTTATTTTTTATGCCCCTTATCCGTTCTCTTCCCCCTTCACCTTCCCCTCTCCCTCCAAAGTGCATTTTTAATATCTCTGAAATGAGGTGTGTTTTAAGATCATCGTCAGCCAGGTAGCAGTTGTGGTTTAGTTTTGAAGAGTGGATGTGAGTGGTTGGGAAAAAATTCTGGAGCAAAGAACAGAGCGTATTTCTTAAAATCCTGCATCATAATGCTTCTAATGGTGCTCAGATCATGGACCACACAGAGTCATAAAGTGACTCAGAAGAATGAGGAATTTTAGGAGTGAATACCTTCACCAGAGTGTTTGCTTCTCCTTCATGGATACACAAGAATATAATAGAAACTAATTTTATGTTTAAATAAGTCCAGAAAACTCTTTCAATAATTATAAGATAAAAGGTATAGGTGGTTAGAACCAAACTGGTTTTGTGATCCACAAGGCCTAGGCTAAATATATATATATATATATTTTTTGTCTTTTTTGTCTTTTTCCGTGTCTGGCAATGGATCGCAACCCTCAGTGTTGCCCCCGTACCGGACCGGGGACCGGCAACGGGATCGCAACCCTCGGTGTTGCTCCCGTGCCTCGCTCAGCCAGTGAGCGGGAACCGGTCTGTATGTGGGATCCGAACCCTCGGGCAGGAGCGCTGCTGCGCTTCCCAAGCAGCGCACTATCCAGTGCGCCACCGGGCCGGCCCATAAGCTAAATATTTTAAGTTAGAATTCCCCAGCTTTTTTGGCCAGCCCTGTGGCTCACTCGGGAGAGTGTGGCATTGGTAGCACCGAGGCCATGGGTTCGGATCCTATATAGGGATGGCCAGTGCGCTCGCTGGC
>NW_007798360.1:0-1301 GCF_000696425.1 Galeopterus variegatus | reverse complement strand
TCTTCTTCATTCAGTCTTAGTAGGTGGTATGTGTCCAGAAATTTATCCATTTCCTCTAGGTATTCAAATTTGTTGGTGGATAGTTGTTTATAGTAGTGCTTAATAATTCTTTGTATTTCTTATGTTATCAGTTGTACTGTCTCCTTATTCATTTCTAATTTTTGTTTTTTGGGTTTTCTCTCCTTTTTCTTAGTTAGCCTTGTTAATGGTTTGCCTATTTTATCTTCTCAAAAAACAACTTTTTGTTACATTGATCATTTGCATCAGTTTTGGGGTCTGTATTTCATTTAGTTCTACTCTAATCTTATTTCATTCTGTCTAATAATTTGGGAATTGAATTATTCTTGTTTTTATAGTTCTTTAAAGTGTAGCATTAGGTGGTTTATTTGAAATATTTTTATTTATTTTATTTTTTTAATTTTGATTTATCAATATACAACATAGTTAATTTTCATGTCCCTTTACCAATTCCTCTTTTTCCTCCCTCCCTCACCCCCCACCCCTCATCAATATCATATCTGTTCACTTGTCGTAACAAGTTTAAGGAATTGTTGTGATTGTTCTGACTTCTTTTATCCCCCCTCCCACCACCATTCATTTGTAAATTTACTTATCTATTTTTATTAGCTCCCAAAAATAAGTGAGAAAATGCGGTATTTCTCTTTCTGTGCCTGGCTTATTTCACTTAATATAATTTTCACTGAGTCCATCCATGTTGCTGTAAATGGTTGTGTTTAACTTTTTTACAGCAGAGTAGCGTTTTGTTGTGCACATATGCTACATTTTCCTTATTCATTCTTCCGATGATGGGCATTTAGGCTGGTTTCAACTCTTGGCTGTTGTAAATAGTGCGGCAATAAACATGGGAGTACAGGTATTCCTTCGACATAATGATTTCCATTCCTCTGGGTATATTCCTAGCAGTGGAATAGCTGGGTCATATTGTAGAACTATCTGTAATTGTTTGAGGAACCCATTTTTCATAAAGGCTGCACCATTTTGCAGTCACACCAATCCTCTCCAGGATTTGTCATTCTCAGTCTTTTGGATATTAGCCATCCTAACTGGAGTGAGATGTTATCTCAAAGTGGTTTTGATTTTTGCATTTCCTGAATGCTGAGGGAAGCTAAACATTTTTTAATGTGTCTGTTGACCATTTGTATATCTTCCTTTGAGAAATGTCTATACAGCTCCTTTGTCCATTTTTTAAATAGGGTTACTTGCGTTTTTTTCTAAGTTGTTTGAGTTCCTTGTATAAAATGGTTATTAATCCTTTGTCAGATGAATATTCAGCAAATATT
>NW_007798359.1:0-1301 GCF_000696425.1 Galeopterus variegatus | reverse complement strand
TAGTCATTAAGATGTTGGCACTAACAGCATTTTCATAGATCCTTAAGTTTACTCTGTAAAAAAGAGACAATCTCTCCGGACACGCTCGTTGAGCCAAGGATTCCCAGGGAGTGTGTCGGGGGGTTGCATCTTGTCCTTGTTCTTTGAGCACCGATGGAAGAAAACGCAGAGTAGATATCACCACACAACTACAGAACTCAAACCTATCTGTGACCAAATGAGGCATCTTACAAATCAAAGAAAAGAGAATGTTAAACTTTTAGCTGTGAATGAAACTTTTTAAAAAAAAAAAAAAAAACAGGATATTTGGAAAGAATTGTTTTTTGCACACAAATGAAATACCACAACCTTATCATACTTCTTTACTGTGTCCTACCTGCCTGTACACATGCTGTCTGCCTGAAGCAGGTTGTGCCAAATGTGGTCTTTGGTCAATGATATGTGAACAGTGCATTTTGGCTTTGGATTGTTTGTGGACAAGCCTGCTGAGTCTCTCGACCTTATTTTGAGCACCAGGTCTCATTTTGTTCTAACTTCAGCCTCACTGGCACTGAGATGAGCATCTCTGGATGTGGCTGTATGCAGAGAGTTTGGTGGTTGGGAATGAGTGGGGAAAAGGGAAGAGGATGTGCAATATTTTATTTTGTACAGTATGCAATAAAGACAGGAGCCCAGAAAGCTGAACTAATTGCTATGACTCAAGCTCTAACCCTGGCTAGAGGAATCAAAGTACTAAATATGATTTTATGGTAGCTCATGTTCATGTAGTTATCTGGAGGGAGAGAGGTCTTTTGACTTCCAGGAACAAAGAAAATGGAGGTTGGAAATGACATACTCCTTGGAGGCCACAGTCCACTGGGAAAACTGAATGGATAAATCAGAACCAAAAAGGGCCCTGGCTGTCCTTTCTCAGAAAAAAAATCTAATCTGGGTCCATAATGGATACGGACAGCCCCCAGGAGCAATGTTGGTTTGAGTCCTTATGAAATTATGTATGGGAGGCCATTGACTCACTGGGCATAGGAGTCTACCAAACCTTCCTCCCCAAAAGGAGAATCGTTTTATATAATAATATGTAAAACAAACTGGAGCTTCTTTAACTATGTTACATGAGTTTGCTTCTCACAGGTTGGCTTACCTGACAGATATCCCTCTACATGCTATAAAACCTGGTGACCAAGTGCTACTCAAGACCTGGACAGAAAAACACCCTGATTCACAGCTGCAACCAAGATAGGTCAGACCTTATGATGTGTTACTTGTCACCCATTCACCAGTAAAGCTGAAGAGACTCAAAACCT
>NW_007798358.1:7024-7368 GCF_000696425.1 Galeopterus variegatus | reverse complement strand
TGCACATGTGGAAAAACACATACATACAACATTTTATTACAATTTCAGACTTCGTGGACCCCTCAGAAGACATGGACCCATGATAACAACCCTTACTTTATAATACCTGGCTCACTTTCCCTTCATTTTCCTTCCCACTTTTCTTCCTCCCCCTTTTTTCATTATTGTTGTTCCTCATCATCCTTGCGAACTTTCTATAGCACATATTTCTTTCAAAAACATCAAGAAAATCTAGAAAAATCAAACAGCCAAAATGTTACTCTAAAATGATTAATGATAGCTATCAGGACAATTCCAGGACTACCAAAAAAAAATTGAATAGATCACCATCTATGACAAATATC
>NW_007798358.1:0-1301 GCF_000696425.1 Galeopterus variegatus | reverse complement strand
AATTTTCCCCAGTGACCCTTCTAAGTGTATATGCTTCAAAAAAAATCATCAGTACTGTTAATGGTAAAGGAAAGAAATATACTACAAAGTTGCAGTGACTACATTGCTCTGTTGCTCCAATATCTATGTGATTTATGTAAAGACTTAGTGGCCTGAAATAACCTATCTACCTCTTCAAGAATGAAAATTATTCTACTTTTAGTTTCATCTTCTCAATTATTTTAAGGAATTCAGTATGTTGGTTAATTTAGTATACACACTGTGATTGTCACCTGGCAAATATCCATGGCGTGCATTTAACTAGAGAAAAAAATAGTCCTTAAAGATTCGGTCTGCTCAGTGACAATAAAGTTTCCACTAGGGGTTTTTCACATCCTAAATTAAAGAGAGAACTCCAGTAGAGTCCAGGAACCTAAGTTGTTCTTTGCTATCTAGTTACTAGCCCAGCCACTGAGAAGCCTTGTCACTAGTGGGAGAAGCTCTTCAGGGGAAGGCACTCAGCCTCCTACTTTAAACCCTGATCCTTGGTAAATATTGGAAATCATTCACATCTTCATAGCTGTTTATAATTGTAGTCCTATTGTAAAAAAAAGTAAAAGATGCTGAATGATGTATTTTTAATTAATCTAAATATTCATTTAAGGAAAGTGATGTAGTTTAGTCTGTAAGAGTGTGAGCTCTGAAACCTGGTCACCTGGGTTCAAATCTCATCCTATCTACTTATTGGCTTGTGAGTTACTCAAGTCATTGGCTTTCTCTGTCCTTCACTTATCTTAGTGATAAAAGGAATATAATGATAGTAACTAACTTGAAGGGTGATTGAGGAGATGGAGTTCATTTAAATAAAACACTTAGAAAACAAAACTAGCATATTGTAAACACTCTATAAAATGCTTACTTTAGCAATTATTATTTTAAACTTTTTAATAAGGTTTTAATCAAAGATTTTTAATAAGATCTACCCACATAGAATCAACCTTTACTAATGACATTTGGAGGCATTCCTGCTTTGAATTAATCCAAAACACGCCAAGTTTGTCTGGGCTTTTTTAGGTCTTTCTAATATGTCTCCCAATTTCATCAATGAATTTATACATTTGTGTCTTCAGAGACACAATTATCTATTTCTTGGCTCTAGATCTGTTTTGAAAAAAGTCTTAGACTTAATTGGGACCCTAAGAGTTTATTCTTTGGTGGTTCTATTTTGTTATGTCACTTAGGTTTTTCCCACCTTGACGTAATGCTTGTGGAATGCTATGACCCAAAAGGCGACCAGTGGAATATTCTCCAAACTCCCATTT
>NW_007798357.1:0-1301 GCF_000696425.1 Galeopterus variegatus | reverse complement strand
AAAAAAAAAAAAGTGAACAACATAAAAAAATACATATTTTCATTCCCCTTTCTCTCTCTGAAAATGTATATAGTAATAGGTAGCTTAGTCAGGGCTATGTTTAGACCCTCTAGAATTTATTAAATTTACCACGCTTGAGTTTTTAGCTGCATTTGTTATAAACTGATGATGAGCCCATAAAGAAATACAGTATCCAGTGAGCTCAAACTTCCACACTTAATCTTATATCAAATCAGAATGTAAACAAAAGAAATAATTTTTATATTATTCTCCCATTCCACATCAACACAGGGAGAACATTATACTTGATTGTAATCCAAGTGAAAAGCAAAGCAGAAATATAACATTACCTCTGCTTTTCATATTTCTAAGTTTTTATATTGTTGGAAAAGGACAAAGAAAATTTTTCAGTGAAGGTACATCTCTAAATGTGGATTCCACTCTGTGACCTTGAAGACATAAAAATGATAGCATTTTCTTAGCCAGACAACTGAGTTATAAGAAACCACTCATATTTATTAGACCATTGTTATGTCCAGTAAGTTCTAGTAGCTCATTTCCTGAGCTATCATTGTTTGCCTACGCCATAACCATGAGCAAAAGACCTTTAGCCGATTCCATTATTTTCAGAACTTGACAGGAAATCTATTTTGTTCAAAATGGCAGAAATGGCTTGCTTCACAAATTTAAGAATACCTTTTTGCTCATCAAAATTCTATTAAATGACACAAAATGGTTTTAATTCACTTTACCTGTAGCTAGTATCTCCTGGACTTTACAACTTGAGGCTGGTCCAACTGTACATGTATTCATAGATTTCAATTCTCACGGTCAGATTTCTATCCCTATGGATTTTACTTGACAAGGATTTTTTAAAATTATTAGAAGACCTCGCCTTTTTTGATTGCTTTAAAATGTGTCTCAGCAGGTGCTCACTACCTGAAACCACTAATATGAAGAATACTGAGGTTCTTGGACCATTGGTTGATGATATTAATGGTAGACTACATTTCTAGGCAAAATAGAATTTGTTTCATTATGTCATAATAGTACTCTTTCTGTAAATAGAAAAATAATCATTCACTTAAGAAGCTTTATCCTTATGCTTTGAAGAGTTTCTTTTAATGAGCACATAATAGTATTTACAATTCATAAAAATAATTAGCTAGGATATAAGTAATATGGCATAAGACATAAACATTATGCTCACAGGATAGAAATGAACGTCCACAGATAGGAAGGAATGGAGAGCTTAATGGAAGACATCTCAAAATTATAGTCAGAAGTTAGATCCCCCCCCC
>NW_007798356.1:0-1301 GCF_000696425.1 Galeopterus variegatus | reverse complement strand
TAGAACTAATATTTGGAAGCTACTAAAAATATTAGAACTCTTAAATTAGTTCAGTAAAGTTGCAAAATATAGGCTTAATGTGAATAAATCAATTGTATTTCTATATACTTGCAAAGAACAATCCAAAAACAAAATTAGGAAAACCATTTGATTCATAATAGCATCCAAAGAATAAAATACTAAGAATAAATGTAACCGAAAAAGTACAAAACTTATGATCTGAAAAGTATAAAACATTGGTGAAAAAAAATTTAAAATATTTATATAAATGGAAAAAAACATCTTATTTTCATGGATTGGATAACAAAATTGTCGAGAAGGATATATTTCCAAAATTGATCTACAGATTCAATACCATTCCCATCAAGAATCTGAGGATATTTGTAAAAATTGACAAGCTAGTTCTAAAGTTCATATGGAATTGCAGGGGATTCAGACTAGCCAAAGTAATCCTGAAAAAACAGTAAAGAAGGAAGACTCACATATTCCAATTTCACATGTGAAATTGAACATTTTTATGATTCAAAGGACACCTTCACGGAAGTGAAAAGCCAACACACAAAATGGGAGAAAACTTTTGCTAATTATATATCTGACAAGCATCAATCCAGAATATATGAAGAACACTTACAACTCAATAAAAATAATTTTAAAAGCCAAATAGCCCAATTTTTAAAATAGTGTAAATGTTCTGAATAGACATTTTTCTAAGGAAGATATGCAAATAGCTAATAATAATAATACAGAAAGATGATAAAGTTATTAGGTATCAGGGAAATGCAAATCAAAACCACAAAATACAGATTCACAAACACTAGAATTGCTGATATAAAAAATGTCAGGTGAAAAATACAGTGCGGACATGGAGATATCCAAACCTTCATACACTGCCAGGACCAATGCAAAATGATGAAGCCCATTTGGAAAATGGTCTGGCAGCTCCTCAATGAGTAAATGAAGAGTTACTCCCGTCCTAGCAATTCCGCTACTAGGTCTATATCCAAGAGAAATGAATACACTTGTGCGCACAAAAAATTTGTTTATAGCAGAATTATACATAATACTCCAAATTTGGAAATGATCCAAATGTCCATCAACAGAGGAACAGGTAAATAAATGTGGTATATGCATGTAGTAGAATATTAGTCAAACATAAAAAGAAATGAAATGTTGATACATGGTACATAAGTAAACCTTGAAAACATTACACTAAGTGAAAGAAGCCAATCATAAAAAAATGCATCATGATTTTATTCAAGTCGGTGTCTGGAAGAGGGAAATCTGTAGAGGCTGAAAGTAGA
>NW_007798355.1:0-1301 GCF_000696425.1 Galeopterus variegatus | reverse complement strand
CTTTGGGGTGAACTATTGATGCATGAGTGGATGTTCTTGTCGGAACATGAGTGCCTTGGAACGTTTTGAGCTTTTTTTTTCAATAAAAAATGTTTTGATTAAAAAATAAATCAATATGTAAAAGATTAGGTAAAAACATATAAATAAAGCAAGATTCTTGTGTTTGTCGTCCACACTTGCACTAGACATCTGTGGTCCGTCTCTTTCTTTCCTCGCCAACGCCACACCACCTATTAAGGTCCAACAAATCGGGTGGAGCTGGTCTCCGGCATCTAGCCTTTGATTCTGCACACGGTCTGGCCCAACAATGAATCTGAATTGTCAGCAGCCCCCTCCTGGGGAGCCTGGGGAGGAGAGCAAGTGAAAGGGCAGGAGGCGTTCTGTCCTGGTAACTGCTCCAATGTGAAACGAATTCAATGATGACCACACTGACGTCTTGCCCTGAGGAGTACATGGATTCTGGCAATAGATCAGATGCGAGTTACTCACATTTCCATGTCCTCGGCTCCCCACACTGGTAAGAAGACAACAGATCACGGGCAGTCTTTGTGGAGGACCAGGACGATGCTCCATGCCCACCCCAACTTTCAGCCCATCTCCTGGTGGCACACTGCCCTGCCCTCCCCGGGACATTGGGGAGGACAGCTGGGTAGCCACCCAACTTTCCTGCTTCTGGAGATAAGTGTGGATGAACCAGAGATGACTGTCACAGCTCACAACCTGACATTCCGTTGATTTCAAGAAAACCCCATGCCTGATTCTGTTTTAGCTATAAGCAATTCACTAACTTGCAAAATTTTCAAACCATACACTGGTGGTGTTGTGACCACATACCTTCCAATATTCCCTAGTGACACAGGATCGCCTCCAAGGCCCTGCCTGCTCCGGCCCCTACTTACTCTCCAAAATCACCTTCACCCCTCAACACGCTGTGCTCCATCCACACTGTTTACTCACTGGCCATAGTCCCTGCTGCCACAGGGCCTTTGCACCTGCTGTTTCCTCTGCCTGGCACACCTTTCACTCCTCTTTGCCAGGTCTACTTATTTTGTAGATCTCCACTCAAGCACCACTGAAGGCTAAGCCTTCACTGTCCTCTCTGGCCAGATCGAATCTGTTTCTGATACCAGATGGCTTAACTAGGCTCTTGATCAAACCAACCCAAGGAGAACCTTAGGGCCAAATGAAGTCCGCAGTCCAGTGAGCTCACTCAACAAGAGCAAAAGGAAAGAGATAGACAAACATACAAATAATAGTACTTTATTGTGCAGCAAGAGTACATGCCCATGTGTGCACGTAGG
>NW_007798354.1:0-1301 GCF_000696425.1 Galeopterus variegatus | reverse complement strand
GATTGTCACGTAGGAGTGGTCTCACAAGAAGGGGTGTGGGGCTTCAGGCTCCCAACAAGGAAGGCCACTATATAATGATAAAAGGATTTATCCATTAAGAAGACATAACAATTATAAATATATACTCACCCAAAGTCAGAGCTGCCAAATTTCTGAAGTAAACACTATTAGACCTGAAGTATGAGATAGACACTAATACCATAGCACCTGGGGACCTAAACACCTCACTCTCAATATTGGACAGATCATCTAGGAAAAGAATCAGCAAAGAAATACAAGATCTAAACAACACTTTAGACCAATTGGTCATGGCAGCCATGCACAGAACGTTCCATCCAACAACCTCAGAATATTCATTCTTCTCATCAGCACATGGAACATTCTCCAGGATAAATCACATGTTAGGTCAAAAATCAAGTCTCAACAAATTCAAAAAGTAAATGTAACTATTCCACGTATTTTTTCAGACCAAAATGTATTAAAATTAGAAATCAATAACAAATGAAACTATGGAAACTATATAAACACGTGGAAATTAAATAGCATTCTACTTAATGATATATGGGTCCACGAAGAAATTGAACAGGAAATCAAAAAATTTATTGAAGCTAATGAAAATAATGATATATCATACCAAAACCTGTAGGATACTGCAAAAGCAGTACTAAGGGGGCATTTTATCGCATTAAATGCTTACTTCATAAGATGACAAGAAAAAAACCTAGCACTTCACCTTAAAGAACTAGAAAAACAAGAATAATCCAAACCCAAAGTTAGCAGATGGAAAGAAATAATTAAGATCAGAGCAGAACTTAATGAAATAGAAATGAAAGAAAAGATACAAAAGATCAATTAATCAAAAAGTTGGTTTTTTGAAAAGATAAATATAATTGACAAACCATTGACAAGGCTAACTAAAGAAAGAAGAGAGAAGATTCAAATAACAAAAAATGGAAACGAAAAATGTGATATTATGACTGATACCTCAGAAATACAAGAAATCATTAGAGACTACTATAAACAACTATATGCCAACAAATTTGAAAATCTGGAGGAAATGGACAAATTTCTAGAAACACACAAACTACCAAAACAGAGCCAAGAAGATGATGTAGAAAATCTGAACAGACAAATAGAAATAAAAGAGACTGAAGCTGTTATCATAAGGCTCCCAACAAAGAAAATCCCAGGGCCAGATGTGTTCACTGCAGAATTCTAAAAATCATTCAAAGAGGAATTAATACCAATTCTCTAAAAACTATTCTGAAAGACCGAAACAGAGGCCATTCTCCCAAACTCAT
>NW_007798353.1:0-1302 GCF_000696425.1 Galeopterus variegatus | reverse complement strand
TTACCAGGTTTCTCAGCATTCCTTCATCTAACCAAGCTGACATCTAGAATTAACCTTCACACCTCCCAAACAGATCCTTCTGTCTCTCTCTCGATAGCTTCATCCAGTTGTGTGTGATAGGCAGGAGGTTTGAGTCCTATTCCTTTTTTCTGCTTTGATAGAAATTAATTCAGTTTCTATGCATACTAGCCCATAAACTTAATGGTCCTGTTTTATTCAATATTTTTCAAAAACTTCAAGTGTGACTCAGGAATGCTACCCAGCATACAGATGACACAAATCCAATACTAATGGTAAATATTTTGGGTAACTGGTAACAATTCAGTTCAATAAATATTTATTGTGTGCCTATTGTGTGCAAAGCATTCTTCTAAGTAACACGGGGTTCAAAACAATGAGCTAGAAACAAGGGATTTAAAAATCTGTAAGTGGAAGGACTGAAGGTAGAAAAAATAAACATACATATAACTAAAATATAACAGAATTCCCATACCAGACAGCCACCACCAAAACAAACAAACAAAACAAGTGCCTTTTTAAAAATTTATTTATTTATTTTGGCTGCTAACTGGTATGGGGATCTGAACCCCTGACCTTGGTGTTATAACTCTGTGCTCTAACCGTTAAGTAACTTTTTAAAAGAGATAATACTTGTTCAAAGATGAAAGAAATAATGAACAAATCTAGTTAGGGAGTAGATCAAGAGACACCGAGCTGTGGGGAAGGAGTGCCCGGAAAGGTAGGTTGGGGTATCTTGCTGCCTGGGTGGCCCTGGATGACATTTTTGTTGTTGTTGTTATTTTGTGGCTGGCTGGTATGGGGATCTGAACCCATAACCTTGGTGGTGTTAGGAGGCTGAGCTCTAACTGAGCTAACCAGCCAGCCCTCTCGGATGAGATTTCTACAGCTGCAGCAAAATTTTCAGAATCTGAAGAGTAAGCCAAAGGCTTTGCACAGGGGGCAAAGAAGAAGCCCTTGACAATGCCAGAAGGAGGCTTAAACATTCAAGCAAGCCATTTGCCCCTGAACTTGGGGAGGTGGGGGGCACAGGGCTCAGGCCCCCTTCTCAGGAATGGGCCATCCTTTAAACAACAAATGCTGCACATCAAGCTGCAAGAATGGGTTGGGGGAGGCAGATATATAAAGTAACAAAAAATGCCAGGGAGAAAGTGTAAGATTATAATTCAAAACTAGGCTGGCTGGTTAGCTCACTTGATTGGAGTTGGTGCTGGTAACACCAAGGTCAAGGGTTCAGATCCCCATGTTACTGTTATCAGACTCAGGTCCAGCTGTCCGCCCCCC
>NW_007798352.1:0-1302 GCF_000696425.1 Galeopterus variegatus | reverse complement strand
TTAAGTCTTTAATCCATTTTGAGTTGATTTTAGTATATGGTGAGAGATGCATGTCTAGTTCCATTTTTCTGCATATGGATATCCAATTTTCCCAGCACTACTTGAAGAAGGCAGTCTATTCCCCAATGTAGCTTTTGTTGACTTTGTCAAATATCAGATGGCTGTAAGCCTGAGGGGTGATTTCTGGGTTCTCTATTCTGCTCTACTAGTCCAAGTGTCTATTTTTATGCCAGTACCATGCTGTTTTGGTTGCTATAGCATTGTAGTATAATTTGAAGTCAGGTAGGGTTATGCCTCCAGCTTTATTTATTTTTTTGTCAGAATCGCTTTGGGTATTTGGGGTCTCTTGTTGTTCCATATGAATGTTAAAATTGTTTTTTCCATTTCTGTGAAGAATGTCATTGGTATTTTGATGGGGATTGCATTGAATCTGTAGATTGCTTTGGGTAGTGTGGACATTTTCATAATGTTAATTCTTCCAACCCTAGAGCATTGAATGTCTTTCCATCTTTTTGTGTCTTCTTTAATTTCTTTCAATAGAGGTTTGTAGTTCTCATTATAGAGATCTTTCACCTCCTTGGTTAACTTGATTCCCAGGTGTTTTTTTTTTTTTTTTGTGACTGTTATAAATGGGCTTACTTTCTTGATTTCTCTTTCTGTTAGTTCATTATTGGAGAAGGTAAATGCAACTGATTTGGGGGCATTTATTTTGTGTCCTGCAATGTTACTGAAAATATTAACCAGCTCTAGGAGTTTTTTGATAGAGTCTTTAGGTTTTTCTATATATAGTATTGTGTTATCTGCAAATAGGGACAGTTTGACTTCATCTTTTCTGATCTGGATGCCCTCTGTTTCTTTCTCTTGCCTGATTGCTCTGGCTAGTACCTCCAGTACTATGTTAAGTAGAAGTGGTGAAAGTGGGCATCCTTGTCTTGTTTCTGTTCTTAAGACAAAAGGCTTCAGATTTTCCCCATTCAGAATGATACTGGCAGTGGGCTTGTCATAGATGGCTTTTAATGTGTTGAGATACTTTCCTTCTGTACTTAATTTGTTGAGAGGCTTTATCATGAAGGGATGTTGAATTTTGTCAAATGCTTTTTTAGTATCCATTGAGAATAATCATGTGGTTTTTGTCCTTGAGTTTGTTGATGTGATGTATCACATTTATTGACTTTCACATGTTGAACCATCCTTGCATCCCTGGGATGAATCCCACTTGATCATAGTGTATTTTTTTTTAGTGTGTTGCTGTATTCTGATTGCTAATATTTTGTTGAGGATTTTTGTATCTGTGTTCATCAA
>NW_007798351.1:0-1302 GCF_000696425.1 Galeopterus variegatus | reverse complement strand
CCCAAAAAAAAAAAAAAAAAAAGACCTAACCATATTTCCATATTTTCTCTCTCAGTTCAATCACCTGATGCATTCAAGAAAAAAACAAAACAAAGCAAAACAAACAAAAAAACCAACCACTGGAGAAGTTTCATTGCCCTGCTACAGCTACAGAATTTTGGGCCAGGAGAACAAGCTCAGAACAGGTGCATTTTGTAGAGAGGAATTCAATTCCAAAATAACCATAAAATGGACCTTCTCCACAAGGACCACAACTTAAAAAAAAATGTTTAAAAAAAAGCCAAATGTATCTCTGCTCTAATTCATATCGCAACAAGCAAACAAGCAAGCAAAATAGGAAAAGGAAAAAGAGCTTGTTCCTAAAGGGAGGAGGGGAGGACAGCCCCTCCCGAGCAGCCTCCCACGCTTTGCCCACCTTGACCAGCTCTGCCCTGCCCTCTCCTTCCTCCTGGGAACCGCGCCTGCAGTGGGAAGGCCTGTTCACCAGTAAAAGCAGACCAGACGGCAATGGTGTTTTCAAGCTGTAAGAATACGTAGAAGGCTGACCCAACTGTGACATGCGGCTTTCAGAAATCAAGAAATCTGGTTTTTTTTTTTTTTTTTCCTTTTTGTCTCTTTTTTCGTGACCGGCAACGGGATCGCAACCCTCGGTGTTGCGCCCGCACCTCGCTCAGCCAGTGAGTGGCCGGTCTGTATGTGGGATCCAAACCCTCGACGGGAGCGCCGCCACACTCCCAAGTGGCGCACTGACTTTCCATATGCCCACGCTCCTACCCAGCAAGAGAAAAGACTCCAGAAGAATCTTCTGCGGGCTCTAGACGGCCCTTCTCTGCAGAGAGACTCGGCGTGCTGCCTTGGGGGATGCAATTCCTCCATAAGATGCTCTGCAAGTCAGCAGCAGGAAAAGCAGCGAAGGGTGGGACAGTCCTGAGATCTTACCCAGACTGTTTCCTCTTTCAATAAAAACCTGGAAGGGGCTGCAACGCCACGTGGAAAGGGATGCACATTCCCCTTCAACATTAATTCCTACCTTTGGTATAATTTCCCCAAAGGAGTGAAGACTCAGTGAGAAAAGCACAGGTAAACCCCATCCAGGAATTCCGCACGGAGCAGGAAAAGGTGGTGGACCCAGGAAGGATTTCCATCGACATGGTAACAGTGCTTATCTCTGACTTGCAGGATGTTATGGAGTTTTCCTTTCCTTCTTACATTTTTCTTGATTATTTGAAATTTTTGTTTGTAATAAACCTAAACAATGTTATAATTAAAAAAAGAAATAAAATACACATGTGACTGTGGTCT
>NW_007798350.1:0-1302 GCF_000696425.1 Galeopterus variegatus | reverse complement strand
TAAGAAAACAGATAAATTGGAACTCACATATTTCTGTAGAAATGCAAGAAATATAACCACTTGGGAAACCAGTTCAGCCACTTTTATATAATTAAACATGCAATTACTGTAAGACTCAGCAATCCCACTACTGTCATATACTGAAAGGAAATAAAAACTTATGTCCACATAAGAATCTATATGTGGACCTTTACAGCAACTTTATTCATAACAGCCCCAAATTGGAAATAATCCAAATGTTCTTCAATAGGGAAACAAACTGTTTCATCCATACCATAGAATACTAATTAGCAGTAAAACAAAACAACCTGCTACAACTGGATGAGTCTCAAATGCATTATGCAGAGTGAAAGAAACAAGACTCAAATGGCTACATACTGTACAATTCTATTTATATGACATTCTCAAAAAGATGAAGCCATGGGAACAGAACATGGATCAATGCTTGCCAGAGCCTGAGGATGGGAGGAGAAATGTGCTACAAATAAGCACCAGAGAATTCTGGGAGTAATAAAACTGTTCTATATATTGATTTTGCCAGTGGTTCCAGGATTGTTTGTGTCTGTTGAAACTCGGAACTGCACAACTAAAAAGGATGATTAATGTATGTAAATAACACCTCAGAAAACTTGCCTTAAAATAAATGGAAGTAAAATTAAGACATTTTTAGATAAATAAAAAGACATTGAAATAAATTTTTGGTAATACACCTGTGCTGCACTGCTAAAGGAAGTCTTTCAGGCTGAAGGAAAATGACACCAGATGGTAACTCAGATCTACAGGAAAGAATCAAGAGAAGTGGAAGTGGAGAGAGAAGGGGAGAGAGAGAGACAGAGAGAGAGAGAGAGAGAGAGAGAGATGGAGAGAGAGAGAGATTATTTATATTGTTATCTTAATTTATTTATAATGTGACTGTATTTTGGGGTTCATACTGTATACATGTGTAATATATATAACCATATAACATGGGAGCAAATAATTGAGCAAGGCTTGAACTTTCTATATTTTGGAGTAAATCAATATTAACTTGAAGACTGTAACATGTTAAATATGCATATTTTGATCAGGCGATCAACAACCAAGAAAAAAAAGGCAGATAAATATAATTAAGATGTCAATTGGAAAAATTTAAAGTGTATACTAAGATATATTTAATACAAAAGAAAGTAGTGAAAAAAGAATAGAGCAAAGGAAGGAGAAAAAAACAAATGGGAAATTGACAGGCTTAAATCCAATTATAGCAATAATCATATGAAATACGAATGCACTAAACACTTTGATCAAAAGGTAGATATTATCAGA
>NW_007798349.1:0-1302 GCF_000696425.1 Galeopterus variegatus | reverse complement strand
TGTGTGTGTGTGTGTGTACTTACTGATTTTTCAAACATCCCACATCCTCCTCCATTACTTATAATAACCTTGTTATAAATTCTCCAAAGAACATCAAGTAACTGAAAATAACATTAAATGTGTTCAATTAGAAAAAATTTCTATACTAAAACATATAGTATTGTACATTATTTTGCTAGCGAAACTCAGTTTAAGAAGTTAAAGCTTCTTGAAGTATGAGAAATAAATGCATTACACACAGACACAGCTTATTTCTCTTAAACATCTTCAAGGAAAAACATTTTACTAATTTTGTGAGAAAAGATTCTCCATAGCTGTGATACAACTTGCTGAAGTCTAAAGACACCTGGTTGAGAAGACGGTCCACGGAAAGAAAAGAATCAAAAGTCTTGAGGGAAAATAAACTTTAGAACTCACTCACTGACAGCTTATTTTTATAAGAGGCTTTGGATAAAAAGTGAAATGCTATATATCTCCTATTGTGTTTTCTAAGAAACAACTACAAAGTTGCAGAATTCCTACACAATTTTGAGACAAAATTGGATATGAGAGTGACCAGAGATCACCCTGGGAACAGAATTTCAAGAAGTTAGTTTTGGATCAAATGGCACTGAGGCTGTAGCAATAGACAAAAGAAAGATATCCTAGAGAGTAAGTATGGAACAAATCACTGCTAACCAGAGGATGGATGAGAGCCCCAGCCTAGATGAGACCTCTAACTCCACAGTTTATCTTCCACTACACATGCCTCTGTCAATATAAATGGTAATTTCAATAACTCCAAGTCTCCTTTCAATAGTCTATGTCTAGAGAAGACCTTGAGGAATATAAAAATTCTTATTCTGTCCTTGAATGCGTTTACAGATTTTTCTTCAGACCTATCTAATATGTATTACTGTACATTAGAATGTGGTATAAGCTGTTAAGCCAGCCAAATAGCCTTTAAGCTATAGCCTTAAACCAAAAGCATGTCTGCTCTGTGTGAAGGTTATTTAGAGTTCAAATTCTTTTCTTAATTTGCTGTCCTTCATTTCAGTCCTCTTGCTTCATGGGCACTTAGTCAGGAGTCAGCACCATGTACCACTGGTGCAGACCTTCCGAGACACCAGTGCCTACTGTAGCCTCCCAGGAAGAACAGGACTGGCTTTGTTGCCCAAGACACAGATTCTGGATTTCCCAAGGGAACTGGATTTCCTGTTGAGAACCTACAATGACTGCAAGCTCACATGACTATGTCTCACTCATACTCAAAGTTTACTGAAAAGCAAAAGTACATGCAGAAGGGTGCATGGGCAACCTCGC
>NW_007798348.1:0-1302 GCF_000696425.1 Galeopterus variegatus | reverse complement strand
GATGCATCTGGTGAGGGCCTTTTTCTTGGTGAAGGCTCTGTATAGGGTCCTTTGGTGATGCAGGCAGTCACACTGAGAGGATGGCATAAGTGAGACAGCTGAGCTTCTCACTTGCTCTTCTTATAAAGCTGTCAGAACCACACCCATGATAATCCATTAAACCATCGGCCCATTATTTCCTGAATGGATTAACCCATTCACGAGGGCACAATCCTTGCAATCCAATCACCTCTTAAAGATCCTACTTGCCACCACCATATTGGAGGTTAAGTTCCAACATAAGCTTGGAGGGACATTCAAAAACCACAGCAATCTGCTTTGTTGAAGTTCTCAAACAAATTTTTTTGGTTATTTCTTATTATTGAGATTATAGAGTTTATAATGTTTTCTGGGAAAAAAAAATCTGTTTGCAGATAAATTATCTCCCCCAAATTTTGTCTCAGTCTCTGAAATGTCTTTTCATTCCCTTAACAGTGTCTTTTAGAGAACATACATTTTTAATTTTGATTAAATTCGGTTTATTTTTTTTATGGATTATAGTTTAGTGTCTTATTTAAGGAATCATTCCCTAATACAAGGTCTAATTTTTAATGTACTTTTTATAATTTAGAAATAACATTTAGACCAATGTTTTACTTTGTGATAATATATATCTTTTAAGATAAATTAAGGCTCATTTTTAATTTAGATATTCAGCTCCTCGGGTACCATTTATTGAAAGACTGTCCTTTCTGCACTGAATGGCCTTTGAATTTTTGTGGACTATTAATTAGCCTTATATGTGTGTGTCTATTTGTGGACTCTGTGCTCCACTGAATTATTTTTCTGTTTTAAGGACGAGCACACACTCTCTTAATCACTACAGATTTAAAATAATCTTAAGTCCTCCAACTTTTTTCTTTTCAAAGTTGGGTTAACTGTTCTATTTCTTTTATATTTTCCTATTAATTTTAGAATCAGTTTGCAAGTTTCTAAACATGTTTTCATTGTATCCACAGATCGATTTTGGAAGTAATGTCATCTTAATCATATTGATTCTTGTTATCCATATGCATGGTAAATTCTCCATTTATTTTAAGTCACTTATAATTTCACTCAGCTATATTGTATACTTTCAAGTACAGAATTTGCATGTATTTTGTTAGATTTTTACCTACACATCCTATTTTATACTATTATCCATATTTAAAAATTTTTAATTTCTGTTTGTTCCTTACTACAATATAGAAATACAACTTTTGGATTTTGATTTTTGTGGGGTTTTTTAAAACTTTTTTTATTGAGACATAATGGGTTATATAT
>NW_007798347.1:0-1302 GCF_000696425.1 Galeopterus variegatus | reverse complement strand
CTGAGGTTTGGCGCAGGTGGGCTTGGGTGTTGGCACCGGCGGGCTTGTTTACTGCGGAGAACCTGGAAGGGCGCCATATTGCTAGGGAATGCTTTCCCCCCTCCCCCTCCGCTTGAGTGCCCACGGTGTCCTTACAATATACATGTCACAGAAGGAAGAAGAAACAAGAGAAACATCTATTTGATTGCTTACATATCAGAGGGATTCCTGGATACACTGTCATAAATTCACAATTCCTGTATCTCCAGTGTCAGTAATAAATGTCACCATGGAAGGTGATTTTGTTAATGAGAATTAGAATATAGTAATGATAAGCACATTCATAAGCTACATATCTGAGATTTACCCAGAGCTAATACAGCTTGAAAGAACTTGATCACATTAACTTCCTACTAATGGTAACTTGGGTTACCAAGCATTGAAGTCACATTTTTATTCATATCATCATTGAAATTGGAATTTTAAGATATCAGCTAGTTTATAATCTCTTATTTTATAGATAGACACTGACTCCAGGGAGGTTAAGTAACTACCCAAAGTCACACAGGTGTGATAAAAGAAGGGATTATCTTTTTATGGATTTCGAAGGCAAGAGAATATTACTTTCCAAAGGAAAGATATATACAGATAGATTCAAAGATATGGTTGCAAAATTGAATATTTCCAAGTTTTAATGTCATGAGTATACAATCGGTATCTCTTATAGCACTCACTTTTTCCCTTATTTCATTATTGTATATGTTTTTCTTTCTCTCTCCAGGTGGTAAACAGTTTGAGGACCAAACCCAAATCTAAATTAGCCTAGTAGATCTTTACATACACAGTGTCTCACACACATAAACTCAATACAAATTTGTTACATCACCAAATGAAGGAATGTTCTTTCAGCTTTTCTTCCAAGATTCAGGAAAAAGACAGCTGCCAATCCAGAATGGAGTGGACAAGGAAATAACAAAGCAGTGAAACAAAGTCAGCTTTCCTGCTCCCTTTCAGGGTGATTCGAATTGTATCCTAATCTGAACAGTCTCTGTGGAACACAACTCGGTCTCCTGTAACTCAGCAATGCATTTTCTATACTCCCATACACAAAAACTGACCAGATGCCCCCAATGCTAAGTCTTTTATACTCTTCATTTTATTCCTTTGGGAGGTCCCTGTACAAAGTTGTGTTTGTTAGTTAGTTTGTTTCCTTATGGGGATGTACTCACCATAGCAACTAAAAGATACAACTTTTGCCTAATTGAATCATTGTGCTAGAGATAATAGGGCAGACAGTTAAAACAGGGGTGGACGTGAGAATGG
>NW_007798346.1:0-1302 GCF_000696425.1 Galeopterus variegatus | reverse complement strand
TGAGCGGGAACCGGTCTGTATGTGGGATCCGAACCCTCGGCGGGAGTGCCGCTGCGCTTCCTAAGCGGCGCACTATCGCAGTGCGCCACCGGGCCGGCCCCTAATCACCTTCTTAAACAACTGTCATAACTTACTTCTCTCACTATATGTCCCACGGATCTTGATAGAGGTCAAATTGTTTAGGAGTCTCTGAAATTCAAAAGGGTTAAGAGTAGGCCTCCAAGGGTAATCTGTTGCTTCATGGAGCCTGGAGAGAAAGAAAGGGCCACATTAACTTCTTTAAGGATAACTATCAGTGCTGGGAAAGCATTTCTTATTCATTTATGCCACCAACAATGCAAAGCTCTGACAATTTAACCAAATCAGAAATGAGATTGTTAGTATGACAGTACAATTGGAAATGATAAAGTTAAACAAATGAAGGCTCCCTTTTATAAAGTCACCTTGATAATCCAGAAGTTTGTCTTTAACATGCACCTCAATGCCAGAGAAGCTTAAATAAAGAAAACACTTCACAATGTTGGTCAAGTCCAATCTTACAAATTTATGAGAAATCGGTCAAAGGACACAAAGAATGATTATATATTATAATGATGAATAAGTTAACTCTTCTGACTTGACCATCACATACAACTATTGATAGTCAACTTTGTACTCCTCGAATATGTATAATCAATTACGCTTCAATAAAAACTAAATTAAAAAAAAAAAGAAGGCTGTCTTACCTGAACACATACTTCACAGTGGTCTCACTTGGATAGGAATTGCCCTGAGCGATCAAAGGCACAGATACTCTTAAGCCAGCTCCCTCAAGCACAAGGTCTTCTGCAGAGAGGCGGGTATCTCGCCTGTCCACTCTAAAGGTGAAGGAGAGGTTCTGACCATAACTCAACATCTGCTTGCCCAAGAACTTTGCTGGAACACAGACACAATGGTGGGCAAGAATGTTAGAAGGAGGCTGAACAGAAGCACACAGCAAGTCAGACTGCTAGCCTTACTTACCAGGGGCAACGAAGTACCTAGGAAAGTAGCTATCTGAAATCACAGCAATATCTTGCCTCTCAGAGGACCACTGGAGAGATGCTTCAGAGCCGTCCCTCTGTTCCACACGCCACCCATCTTCATCTGCAGGGAGAGAATAAAACATGAGCAAACAGCCTGAGTTCAGGTCCTCTATATTCCACAAAAATGCATAAGACCACACCTTGTATGAAGTCATCAATAAACTTTCTTGAGTAAATGGATTCTACAACAGTACCTATCTGTGCTATATTCCTCAAGCTATATATATATATATATATA
>NW_007798345.1:0-1302 GCF_000696425.1 Galeopterus variegatus | reverse complement strand
GGACTCAGTTCCTTGACACTCACATGTTCTCTTTTGGAACTATCCTACTGTGCATCCAACATCATAGATCACTTTGCTTGTCAGTTCTCTGCCCTCCTCTCTGTATCCTGCTCTGACCCCTATTTCAGCCAGATGGCATGTTTAGTCATTTCTACATTCAATGAGCTTTGTAGCCTCCTGATAATCCTCACCTCCTATGTCTTCATAGTTGTCACTATCATCAAGATGCCTTCCACGGGTGGACTCAGAAAAGCCTTCTCCACCTGTGCCTCCCACCTGACTGCTTTTTCCACGGGATCAAGCTCATTCTCTACTGTGTGCCCAATTCTGAAAGCCACAGGTTGCTGGTCAAAGTGGCCACTGTGCTGTTCATAGTCATGATCCCCATGCTGAATCCCCTTATCTACAGCCTTAGGAACAAAGATGTGAAAGAGACACTAAGGAGGTTGATCAACTCCAAACTGCATTCTCACTCAATGTAATTGAAATATATATTTATATACTTTATTTATTTATTTGTTTATTTATTTATCTGTTTATTTATTTATTTATTTCCCAACTGTGTTCAATTTTTTCATATGCATTGTCCATGGTAGTTTAGGTTTATTTTAAGTGAATATATCGTTATTCTTTGAGTGAATTAAATATTTCACATGCCATGGTTTTTAGTGTTTTGTTGAACACAACTTCAAAAGTTTTTCCCCCCAAAATACTATTTTGCTGTTCTTGGCCCGGTGTAATTTCAGGTAAATTTTAAAATGTTTTTTTTTTTCACAGTCTGAAGTTAATGATGATGAAGATACTGATGATGGTGATGACAATGGTGATAAACAGATTGGTATTTGAGAGGAATTAGAATAAAATTATCAAATTATTTTGGAAGAATTGACATATTTAAAAATTTCCCCCCAATCATTGAATGCAGTGTAACCCTATGTATTTTGGTCTGCCTATTCACTCCTAAGTATTTCATAATTCTTATAGTCATATAAGCATTTTATTTCTTAAAACATTTGTTTTTATTTGTGAGTGGTCTATAGACACAATTTTAATGTTTTTATGTTTATTTACTGTGGTAAATTAAATTTAATAAATTTGCATTGTTAGCTGTTTTTAAATGTATAATTCACAGGCAGAAATTCCACTCACAATGTTGTGTAACCATCACCCCTATATATTTCCAAAACTTTTTATCATCCCCAGCACACAGTATGTAATTGTTAAACAGTAACTGCCTGTTCCATCCTCCCCCTGGTGCCTGATAATTCTAATCTACTTTTTGTCTGTGCATATTTGACTATT
>NW_007798344.1:0-1302 GCF_000696425.1 Galeopterus variegatus | reverse complement strand
CTTGGTGTTTGACATTATACCTGGCATGTATTAAATATTCAAATATGATCATTGAATGAATTGGTTAAAATCACTTGCGGAAAAAAGAAGTGTTTAATGGAAAACTAGTAAGAAACCCATTTTATTTAGGGGAATTCTGAAAAAATATTACAACAGAAATGATTTCTCCCTGTAATATACTGCAGGTGCATGTGGGTATTCTACCTGTGTCATACCCTCTTCCTGACACATAAGAAATTGTGTGGAAAGATTGCCACTTGACCAAAGTGACAAAAAAAACCTTAAAATAAGGAACAACAAAATCACTGACTGTGATTTAAGCTGTCAGTAAGTAAACAAACAAAACAGAAACCAATCTGAAAATGGTGAATATTTAGTTTATCAACAAAACTACAGTGAAGATATGATAGAGTATGCTATCCGAATATAACAGAATTGTAAAGGAAGAAGGTGCTCAACAATGTATTTCTTAATGCTCTGTCCTTCTGGGAGTCTTGGGCTCACCAACACGTTGCCATATTCATATGAAGTCCATTATTTTGCTGAGAAATGCGAAGAAAATGTTTCTAATTTCTGTTCCTTAAATACAAGCTTTGGCAAATTAAGAAAAACCTAAAAAGCACCTCAATATTTTTCCCTGTTGGTCTGGAATTTATATATTAAGTGGAAATATTATTTATATATATTTTCTTCACATTTCTGTGCCGTGGTAAAACAGATAAGATAGAATTTGACTAAAGTCTATCTCAATGCTAGAAAGAATGGTTCAAAGTTTATAAATAAATTTCATCAAGACTCAGATGCTTTCTGTTCAGGAAGAGAAAAATAGGCTTATTGACTTAATTATAGCACAATTACTTGCTGACATTTGTGTCAATATCATTTTTAACAGTTTGGTTAAAAACACAGCATTAAAACATATATTTTGTTCCTCCTACAGCTCAAGAGTTAAACGAGAAACATTGTCTGCAGCGAACACAGATATTTCCAAACTAGGAATTGTTTGCTTTTTATATTATTTATAAATGCTTTGTTGGCAAATGTTAAACTTTTTATCATAAACATTCCTGAAGAAAGCATTGGCAAGATAGTGTTCGAGCTGTTTGTGTTAAATTTTGTATTTTTTCTCCACATGTATTGCAACCAGAAAGCCACTTACTCCCTTGTCTCAGAACTTTCTGTAAGCAAAGTGGCAGAAACAACCTATAGACAAATTTCCTCCACACCCCCTATAAAAAAAACTAAACTTGTTGAAGAGAGTAAGCTGATGTCCCAGAATAGGAGGTAATAGAAAAAATATTT
>NW_007798343.1:0-1302 GCF_000696425.1 Galeopterus variegatus | reverse complement strand
TTCCATCCCATTCCCACTCCCCCCTCCAGGGTCTGCGTTGAATATCCTGCGGGTCGGGACAGGGGGTCGTCCTGTGCACTGTATGAGGTGGAGTGGCATCACTGGGCTCTTCCCACTGCATGCCAGTAGCATGCCCCTCCTCAGCTGTGACAACCAAAAAAGCCCCTCAAACATGGCCAAATGTCCCCTGGAGGGCATGATCGCCCTGTTGAGGACCAGCAGTTTAAAACTGTAAGCTGAGGGGCCGGCCCGGTGGTGCACTGCTATGGTGCGCTGCTTGGGAAGCGCGGCGGCGCTCCCGCCGAGGGTTCGGATCCCACATACAGACCGGTTCCTGCTCACTGGCTGAGCGACGTGCAGGCACAACACTGAGGGTTGCGATCCGTTGCCGGACACGGAAAAAGACAAAAAGGAAAAAAAAAACAAAAACTGTAAGCTGAGGACCAAACCCTGAGAGAAGGAGCAGCTGGCCAAAGAGAGAGGAGTAATGGTGAGGCAGAAGGAAATGCAGAACAGTGTGGTGTCCCCAGCTCTCGGTGACAGGTGTCTCTCAAGAAGGTCAGCACACTGACCACTGCAACATGTCCAGATGGAGACAGGGCATGCCCTGGACCAGCTGGAGGCCACCTACAGAGACACTCCACTGACGGCTGGGCTTGCAACCCTATGATGTCAGCTTGCAGCCAACAAGGGAGCAGAGGTTGAGAGGCCGATCTGAAGCCCACATAGGTCCTGTGAGTCCCCCACAGTGCCTCATATGTCACAGCAGCAAAACCAGCTTGTGCTCTGTGCATTTTCATTGAAGACAATCACGTTTTCATCTCCGTGCATCCTTGTCCTAGTGGAGGGAATCAAGAGGGGCTTCCCGGAAGAGGTGGCATTCACATTGGCCTGTGACATCAGGTGAGGAGTAAGAAAAAGGGGCTATGGCTTGAGCGGTGCTGAGATTAATGAATGGGGGCAAGCCAGGGGCACTGAGGTTTCAAAAACAGTGCGGTGATGCTCTCACGGTGCTCAGGAAAGAGGATGCAGACAGCAGAGACCTGGAAAGAAGGGAGCTGGGGCAGAACAGAGCTGCTCCTTCCAGCTGAGGGAAGAAGGGGCCACCTGGGGCAAGCCAGCCCTGCAGATGGCATTCTCCCAGCAGGGATGACAACAAAATACTGGACAACCCTGACCAGGCAGGAGCCAGGGGCCCCCTAGCAGGGCCAGACATTAGCCCTTTATCTGCTGAACCACACGGACCAGCAGGGAAGGAGCTCTGTGTCTGACCAGTATGGACCAATTTCACTCTTCTGGCCA
>NW_007798342.1:0-1302 GCF_000696425.1 Galeopterus variegatus | reverse complement strand
CACCAAGTCAAGGGTTAAGATCCCCTTACCGGTCATCTTTAAAAAAAAAAAGAAAGAAACACCAGAAGGAAGGACACATAAAAATTAATTAAAATGGTTTACTTTAGGGCAAGGTTAGCAAACTTGAGCATGGGCCAAATTCAGCTCTTCCATGTTTTTGTAAATAAATTTGATTAGAACAAGCCACACTTGTTTATGTATTATCTACGGTTACTTTTGTACTGTAATGGCAGGGTTGAGTAGTTGTAACAGGTTGTATAGCCCACAAGGCTGAAAATATTTACTGTGTGCTCCTTTACAGACCTCTGCTTTATGGGATTGTGGGGAAATGGGTTGCATAGAGATTGGGGTGGGAACAGTATTTCCCCACATAGCTTTTTTGTATTATTTTGTTTTTTAAAAATATGTGAATGCATAGCCTATAAAATTATTTTCTTTTAATTTAAAAACCCTATCCGGTGGAACTAGTCTTCAAGATGTTGCTGGTATTATAATCTGCTAATCTCCATCTTGTGGTCTGCTCGGTTTACCAGGAATATTCAGAAATCCATCTTAACTGTTTGCTTGCAAAAGCCAATGATGCTGCCCAAACCTGGGATCTATTACTTCCCCTGGGAGGTCACTGCTGGCCAAGTTCCTGATGGGGCCACACTGAGAACATTCGGCAGGTAAGAATGGTTGTTTTTTCACATGGTTGGGGGAAAGTTTAAATGGCTCCCCCACCAAAAATAAATAAATAAATAAATAAAATAATTTTATTATAAGTTTGTCTAATAAAAAATGCTAAAAAAAGTAGTATGTATTCATTGTAAAAAATGTAGACAATCCATTATGGTGTAAAGGAAAAAAAAAGCAAAAATCACATATGTTCCCATTGTCTGGACAACTACTGCTAACCTTTGGTGACTGTCTTTATACACTTTTTCATGTCTTGCATACAACTCTGAACAGGTAAATTAGTGCCAGCTAGCGTCCGACCACTTGCTGTGAGAAAGCGTGTGTGCTTGGGCAGCAGCACCTCCCTTCTCTTTACCAGTCACCTTAGGGTGTCTGTAGAACTATAAAGGAGTCAGAAAAAGTAAAGGGAGTATTGCTGGTTTCCCTCTGAAAATGCAGCCTTAAAATACTTTCATATTAATAGCATCCATGGACTTCAGGTGTATGTGTATATATGTATATGTGGGTAATTGTGTGTGTGTGTGTGTATATATATATATATAAATATATAAACTGTGTTAGTGATATGTTGCTATGTAACAAATTACCCCTAAATTTAAAATGACAACACATGTTTATTATCTC
>NW_007798341.1:0-1302 GCF_000696425.1 Galeopterus variegatus | reverse complement strand
TGGGGCCAGCAGAGCTGCAGGAGCCTGGGCAGGGCGACCACTCAGTGGAGCCTCTGCCCAGCCCGGGCCCTGCCAGCTCTGGAATTCTCCTGAAGGAGAGGGAAATGCCCTGGTTGCTGCGCCTGCATCATTTGCATTTCCCATCACTGCAGGGACAGGGACAGTGGCTGGGATTTGAGCCCAGGCCGCCTGGGTCTGGACCCTGTGCCCACGATTCTGTCTGGGATGTGGCCCAGGGGCAGGTCCGTGGGTCCGTGGGGTGGGGGAGGCTCGGCTGCGGCTCCTCTCCCGTGGCCACTGCAGCAGCATCGGGCTCTTCTGGCCTCGCGCCCCACAGTCCTGAGGGGCCCCAAGTCCATCCACTCCTGGACAGGTCCCCAGCCAGCCTCTGCCTGGCATGTGGGGAGGGCGCTGCCATGTCCTGCTCCTTCCCCTGATGTTTCCCTTCCAGTGCTTTCCAGGCCCATGTTCCCAATGTGGGGCTGCCCGAGTGTCCCCACTGTGTGGCCGCCCGAGTGTCCCCACTGTGTGGCCCGGCCCTGCTGCCCTGAATTCAGCCTTCAGCTCCTTCCTGTGTGTCCTGCTTGCTCCAATCAGAGCCACCCATCCTCTGACCCCCTCCCTCTGTTCCTGCTCCCTGCTGAGGGACAGGTGTGTCATCACTGCCATAGGGCCAATGGGTAATGGGCAGATGCCCCCAGTTACCCATGTTCACCTCACCAGAGCCCTCCTAGAGCTGCAGGGGACAAATGGGGGTGTTTTGAGAGGCCATGACTGGGCCAGGATGAGCTGTTCCAGGGACAGGATCGTCACAGGCAGACGAGCTGGAGCAGAGCCAGCCCTGTGGGGGCCGCACAGCCTTGCCGCTCTCTTTGTTGGCTCTTGGCCCAAACAGCCCTTTGGAAAAGAATGCAGGAGTGGCCCTGGCAGGTGGGACCTGTTCCCACGGTGCGTGGCCAGCACTTGAGGACAGAAGGAGCTCCAGGCTGCTGGGGAACAGCCCATCAGGAGAGGGGAGGGGGCTCGGCTGCGGGTGGCAGGGCTGCCCTCTGTCCACCACACCCCCCACTGTCAGGAAGCTGCCACAGGGTTCTGGGCACTTAGACCAGGGGGACCATGAGGGGCCACCACATCTGTGTCTTGGCAGTGGCTGAGCCAGACCTGGGTCCTGTTTGCAGAGAGTCAGCTATAAAAATGGGCCAGGAGTACTCTGCCACCTCCTCACACCCTCTTCTCCCACGACTGAGTCTGTCCCAATGACAGAGGTCCAGAATGTCTCACCCTGCCTGATGGCAGAGGCTC
>NW_007798340.1:0-1302 GCF_000696425.1 Galeopterus variegatus | reverse complement strand
TGTGGTGGCGCTCCCGCCGAGGGTTCGGATCCCACATACAGACCGGCCACTCACTGGCTGAGTGAGGGGCGGGAGCAACACCGAGGGTTGCGATCCCGTGGCCGGTCCTGGTCCGGTATGGGCGCGACACTGAGGGTTGCGATCCGTTGCCGGGCACAAAAAAAGACAAAAAGGAAAAAAAAAAAAAAAACTAATAAGGGATTTTCTGTATGACACTTATGAATTGTTAGAATTATTAGCCACATTGAAGTCTACCCTGTAAATCAAAAATTTAATGAGACAGGTTTCAGCAAACTCAAATAATAGCCCCTGACTTCTCCAGAAGGTTCTTATCTCATGAATCTGGGTTAAGATATTTGATGGGCACAATTTGGAGGTGAAGAATCTGTATTGTGAAGAAGAGATAGTTCCAGCTGATTCAAGCCTCCAAATGAGATATAGTTGAGTGTGCATCTGAAAAGAATTTCAGAACAAGACTTCTGTAAGGTCATGTCTCTATGGAAAGGAAATTATTCAAAAGAAAACAAAGATAATCTGACCCTTGTGGAAAGTTTTGCATTATAAAAGAAAAACAAGTATGCTGGTCAATATCCTAAAGGTGAAGGATGATTAGAAAATAACACTAAACTCAAAGTAACACCAATAAGAATCCACATAATAAAAGGTATTAGATTAGCCATCTTACAAGGGTGATCCACTCCAAGTAATGGTTTATGAGTATGTAGTTGAGGATATTGCCTATGAGAAGTGAACCCAAAGGAAGAGATAAAGTGTAAATAATCTTATTAAAGAGGGAAGGGCTGGAAATGTAGATTAGGGAATCTGGGTTGAAGCCTTGAGATTTAAGGAACCCTGATAGAATTTAAAAAGAGCAATGGAGGTGAGTTCCGGTCAAGATGGTGCAATAGACGGTCCGCAGCATCAGTCTCTCCCATAAGTCAACCAATATACAACTGTAAAAATGTAACATCAGCCAAGCTGGGGCCACTGGAGCTCAGGGGAAGAGGAGGAGAGACCTATGGAGTGCATGAAGGCAGGAGAAACCACGATGAGAGAAAGAAAAAGCTGCTCTGAGCATTTTGGGCTGCAGCTGCTTTAAGGCTTCAGCTGCTGAGTGCATGGAGCAGGAGCCGGCAGAAGCTGCAGCTGTGCCCTTCAGGTAGAGTTACTTGGAGGTGGCAGGCAAGAAGAGAGCCTTGGTGGCCTCCAGGACAGCAAGACCACTAACTAATAGGGTTCCTGTGGACCCATGCAGGAGCGAGGAGCCATAATAGCTGTAAAAGGGGAGCCATTCAGAGGCCG
>NW_007798339.1:0-1302 GCF_000696425.1 Galeopterus variegatus | reverse complement strand
TTTGAGCACTGGGCTCATGTTTAAAGTAGAATTCCATCATGCTTAACATGTCTAAATGCCAGTATGTTAAACCCATAAGAATACGTCTTTAGTAACCCAGCTGAACAGCTCAAACTCTTTTAACATTTTTGATAGCCAATGGTTGACATAATGGTAACAACGAGTAATAACTTCAAGATTTATTTATACAACTGTGTGGAACAGTTTGGGAGGCAGATAAATTCAAAATTTCATTTTTCTTAATAAAAATTTTAGTCTGTGCTTGAGTAAGAATCCACATAACATACTAGATTTCAAATATTTTTTTGTAAAAAATGGAAGAAAGACCTAATTTAAATATTATCTGCTGAAGGCCTGGGTTTACTAGTTAGGAATTGACAGGTCCAGTGGGTATCCTAAACTAGGTGAATAAATAGGTGAGGATATTTGCTTCCAAATCTGGCTCTGCCTGGGCATGTAAACCATTAGCAAACACATTACAAAGAATGGTGAGAGAAACGATTGGCTTTGGGTGTTACTCATTTATACACCCATTTCATTGTTTGTCACAGTGTTGAGTGATACAGGCTCTGGAGTCAGACTCCCTGGATGTGAGTCCCAAGTCTGTCACACCAAATGTACAACCTTGGACAAGTCACACAACCCCTCTGTGCCTCAGCTTCCTATTTATAAGACAACTTTGGAGAATTAAATAATATAAACATGTTGCTTGTATAATATAAAAGCCTGGCACATAGCAAATGTTTAGTAAATGTGAGTAGCTTTACCATCAAATCATTCATTCAATCAATAGCCACTGTAGCTATGTACTAGTAATCACGGATGCTATACTGAAAGAGGTGGGATTTGGGCTTTCATGAAGGCTAACCTCCGTTGCGCTTGGGTTCACATTAGGTCCACTTACCAATCTTTTCCTGAGAGCCAAGAATTGGGAGAGGAAAATTAGATCAAGTCCTTTCCTGTCTGTCAAAATTCCCAGTGTGGTAGCCTTACAGACAATTTCAACAACATAGAGGAAGTGAATAAAGATACATATATGATATATGTATACAAGATCTTTAGTTTGCTTTTGTAATGTAAGTTTCTATAAGTTCACTCTCAAAATTAGAGCATATGCTAAGAAATTATGTTCTTAAATCTGTCATTAGTTGTAGACATGCCAGGTAATCTGAGATGTAAAGTATTTTACTTGTGTGTTTATCTACCACATTTTCTGAACACTATTTAAAGCTGCTTACATGAATAAATGCTATAATGTGTACATAAATAAATATATAAAGCTAAACATATAAATCTACATAT
>NW_007798338.1:0-1302 GCF_000696425.1 Galeopterus variegatus | reverse complement strand
AACTTAGTGCTTAGGATTTTAAAAAGTTTATCAAGTATTACAATCAGGTCGCCTCACTAAGCAGCATTGGGCATAGAGTAGGTGCCTAGAAAATCTGTTCCACCTTAGTTTCCTTCTGGAAAGCTTAGAATTAGGGCTAGGAATCTATCTGGCATGTCTTAAAAACGAGCCACACTGGGAGAAACTGATAAAAATTATGATGATTGAGATGTCAGATTCAATCATCAACCGCTAACCATACATACTAAGAGTCTAGGGCTAATTTAGTAGTTAAAAATGTAGCTAGAACTTATGGAGCATGTGCTTTGTGCCATGGGCAGCCTAGGCTCTGGATTCAGCTTATCTCTTTTGCAGTAATCACTACCCTAGGAGGAAGGTATCATTTACATATGAAGAAACTGAGGCTTAAGGAGGTCATATCACTCACGCACAGTCACAAAGCTAGTAAGGGGCAGAGCTAGAATTTGAACCCTAAAGAGGGCACCCACACAATTCCCAGTAAAACATACTGCCTTTATGATTAAAGAAAATGCAAAGCCCTCCATCTCCTTACCCTCACCCTAATCAGAATCAGTACTCAGGCCTCCGGTCCCATCCCCCATTGCTCATTGCTTCTAGACTCTTGATAGTAGCACTTTTCCCTCTGGAGGCTGTGAACACCTCTCTCCTCCTTTAGACTGAGTTCCAAGTGCTCATGCCTGTATCTAATTCATTTCCAAACGCTCGCTCCGCCTGGCAGACTGCTTTCTTCTCCCTGAATGTTGAAGACACGCTTGCGAACCACAAAGAACAAATTTCATTGACAGCCACCCACCTCTGAAGCTCAGAAAGATTCTCATTTTGCCACTTCTGTATCCCGTCCTCCAAACACTCCGTGTGTTTCTGTACAACCCCTATCCCCGAGAAATGAGCATTTGGTTGAGTTTCTTTGCCCTAGATTTAATTCCGTTTTCCTGCTGCAAATGTAGGAAGAGTCAATCCATTAATGTGAAGAACTGCAAGAATTCTCTGGACAACTGTTCCCGACTCCCTCCTCCCCATCTTTTATGGCAAGTAAATTTTCATTCACAATTCAGCAGTTGGTTTTTCCTTCAGTTTGAAATCCAGATCAAGATGTTGCATAATTGGATTAAATCTAGTCTGAACATTTGTCAGTTTCACTTCCTCATTAAGCACCACATTGTAGAGAAATTATAATTATTGCAATGCAGTTAACATAGATGTTACACAAGAGGAGGTTGTTTCATAGCGAGGGAAGGAAATCTGAATCTGCATATTCCCACAAATGAATAGAAAGTTGTC
>NW_007798337.1:0-1302 GCF_000696425.1 Galeopterus variegatus | reverse complement strand
CGTTGGAATTTAGTCTATCTTCTATACCTATCACCTTCTCTTGAATTTCTTAAATCTTTCACTTATTAAAGAATTCTTCCCTAAATCTTATTATATTTTATTGTCATTATCTGTTGTCTTTCTAGTTTCCCTTCATTTATGAGATAAGTTTTCTTTCTAAATTTTTCCTGAGTATTGGCAGCTCTCATTTAAAATCTTTCTTTTCTTCTCTCACCTCATTTCTGATTATGCTGTTTTTTCTTCATACCTTCTACATTTTCTGAAAAAATTTTTTGGATTTAAAAAATTTTTTTTATTATTAGCATATTATTACAAATCCTGATTTTTCTTTAGGTCCTTTACCCGGTCTGTCACTCCCCAAACCTCCTCCCTCCCTACCCTTCATCTCTAGTATCCTTTGGTCTGTTCTCTCCTTCTGAAAGTTCTGAAAGTTCAACATATTATTGTGGTCCATCCTTCCTTCCTTCCTCCCTCTCTCCCTTCTTCCCTTTCCTTCCTTTCCTCCTTTGCACCCAGTTATGAGTGAGAATGTGCAGTATTTCTTTCCATGTCTGGCTTATTTCACTTAACCTAATTTTCTCCAGACTCATCCATGTTGCTTCAAACGGCAGGATTTCATTCTTTTTTATGGCTGAGTCGTATTCAACTGTGTATATATACCACATTTTCCATATCCAGCTGTCCATCGATGGACACTTAGGTTGGTTCCATGTGTTGGCTACTGTAAAATTTTAAAGCTCATTTTGGCATACTGACTTACAATTTTCATCTGTTTGGGGGCATGTCTATCTGTGAACTCTCATTGTGTGTAGGAACAATATTTGGCTACTATTTCTCTCTTGTGTTATAATATCTCTGTATGGGATTTAACTGTGATAATGTTCTGTCTCATTGTGTCTCTGCCACAATTCCTTTTCTTTACTTCACAGCCATCAGATACTAACATATCATGATCACATTACAGTCACCCACAATTGGGGTTGTTTCCAATTTCTGTGCTCTTTTCAGACTAACCTGTCATGCTTTACAGTAAGCAGCTTTGGCAATTTGAGGGTTCTTCTGTACTCAGGAATATTAAAGCCCACTTGTTCACTTGTTTCCTTCTACTTCCTTTTGTCAGATGCTGAGACCATGTAGATCTTATAGATGGTCTTGGTTTGTCCCTACGTACTTGATTTCCAAAAACATAACTGGGGGCTATGGGAATACACTGCTTTGAAGATGTTATCTGTGGGTCTTTGGTTTTGCTATTCTAATTGCTATTTCTGAACTTTCACTCATCTAACAAGACTTCTGAGGAAA
>NW_007798336.1:0-1302 GCF_000696425.1 Galeopterus variegatus | reverse complement strand
GTATTACATTTTTAATTTAGGTAGCTCTGTGTTTATCACCAGTATATAAGAATACAATGGGTTTTTGTATGTTTATCTTTCTCCTATGACCTTGCTGAACTCACTTATTAGTTCTAGAATTCTTTTTTGTAGATTTCCTTGGCTTTTCTATGTAAGAATCATTTCATCTTCAAGTAGGGACAGTTTTATGTCTTTCATTCTGATCTGTACGTCTTTTGGTTTTTCCCCCCTTTTTCATGCCTGATTGCACTGACTATAACTTCTAGCACTACATTGAGTAATATAAAACAGTGAACATCTATGCCTTTTCCCAATCTTAGGAAAGAATTCAGTCTTTTAACCATTAAGTATAATGTTCTCTCTAGGTTTTGTAAGTTTCTCTTTATCAAGATGAGGAAGTTCCCCTCTATTTCTAGTTTTCTAAGAGCTTTTATCATGAGTGTATGTTAAATTTAGCCAAATGCTTTTTCTTCATCTGTTAGTATGACCATGTGATTTTTTTCTTTTGTCTGTCAATATGGTAGAATATATCAATTGATTTTTAAATATAGAGCCAGCCTTGCATTTATAGAATAAATCCCACTTGGTCATGATGTCCAATTCTTTTTACACTGCTGAATTGTATCTGCTAATATACAATTGAGGATTGCTGTATCTATAGACATGAAGAATATTATTCTGTAGTTTTCTTTGTACTGTCTTTGGTTATGGTATTAGGACAGTACTAGTTTTATAAATAAATTAGGAAATCTTTTCTCTTCTATTTTCTGGAAGAGATTTTGTAGAATCAGTGTTAATTCTTCTTTAAAAGTTTAGTAGATTTCTCTAGTGAAGTCTCCTGAGCCTAGAGATTTCATTTTTAGTGTCTCAGAATTAAGAATTCAATTTTTTTAAATGGTTATAGGGCTATTCAAATTTATTTATATCTTATTGAGTGAGTTTTGATAGTGTGTTTTTCAAGAAAGTGTTCATATTATCTGAGTTGTCAAGTTTATGAGTATAGAATTCATAGCATCCCTTTTACTGTCTGCAGGGTCTGTAGTGATATCTCATGTTCCATTCCTCTAAGTACTGGTAATTTGTGTTTTCCCTCCTTTTTCTTTCTCAATCTTGCTACATGTTTGTCAATTGATTATACATATTTTCTGGGTTCAATGTTGAGATATGTTGATCAAATCAATATCGCTAGCATATATATTGTTACAAATTGTACTTATTATTTATGCCCCTTGTCCAATCTTTCCCCATCCCCATCTCTCTCCCCCCTCCCTCCTCTAATTAACCTAGATTTCTTCTCTCCTT
>NW_007798335.1:0-1302 GCF_000696425.1 Galeopterus variegatus | reverse complement strand
TCTAAAAAAAAAAAAAAAAAAAAAAAAAAATTAATTTTTTTAATAAAATTAAAAATTATGCTTCAGAACAGTTTCAGGTCCACAGCCAAACTGTGCAGAAAGTAAAGTATACTCCTTGCCCCCCCATCCCTCATGGCCTCCTTACTATCAATAGCTTACTCCAGAGTGGTACATTTATTAGCAATCGAGGAGTCTACAAACACAGTATTATCACCCAAAGTGCATAATTTACTTTAGGGTTCACTCTTGATGTTGTGTTCTATAGGTTTGGAAAAATGTATAATGACATGTATCCACCATTGTAGTATGTACAGAATAGTTTCATGGCACTAAAAATCCTCTATGTTCTGCCTATTCATCCCTCCTTCTCCACTTCTGCAAACTAGTGGTCTTTTTACTGTCTCAGGGAGGCTCCTTTATTTAACTGAGCACTCAGGTCATTCCTATCATCAGGCAACTTCTAAGAACACTGACCTAGTGACTAGAATTCAATCCACAATCTTTCTTGCAATCCACTTTATTTTCTAATTGACATTTATCATTACCACCTGTTATTAAAATAAGTTTAAATCAAAAGGTGGGAGCGCTGCTGCGCTCCCAGCGCCGCACTCTCCCGAGTGCGCCACAGGCTAGGCCCATCAGTTTTAAAATTACAAAAATTATGTCGTACTGTAGATCTTGTTACTTATTTTTTAATGTAACACTTTGCTTTTAAGCTTTATCCTTGTACTTGTATGTACCTCTGGTTGTTCTTTATGCATCCATCAGGTTTTATTATCCCTTCCTTTGGTGGTGGACATTTAAGTTGCCTCCAACTTCCCACTCCATAAACAGCACTGTGATAAATATCCTTGTTTGAGCCCAGTTATGCACTGCACAAAAGTTTCTCTGGGGCTAATGGGTCAAGGGTATTTAATTTCACTAAATACTGCCAGATTGTTCTCCAGAATGGTTGCATCAATTTACACTCCCACCAGTAGTGCCTGACTGTTTTCTTGAAGCTCTTAGAGCAGACATTTGGTTGATTTCTGTCACTTAATCATCATTATCTTAATCACTAGCATTTAATAAGTGGTGTACTTGGAACTTAAGGAGCAGATGATATACTCAAAATCAGGCCACAGAAAAATTTAAAACCAGTACACATGTCTGTTCCAGCCAATTGCTTTGCAACTTGGATTTATATGCTTGTTTTTGAAAATGCAACAGGATTTGCAATATCATTTTAGGTGAAAAAAACGCTTCTGGAAACAAAAGAAAATTAAAAATTATTTGTCAGCAAAGCTAAAAATTGGATACTCA
>NW_007798334.1:0-1302 GCF_000696425.1 Galeopterus variegatus | reverse complement strand
CCTCACCATTCTCCTACTGTTAGTAATGCCCATCACATCTAAATCTATGCCTGAAGCTGTGGCATTTTGCCTTTTGTTCTGTATTGAATTTCCAGCTGCCTATCAGATCTGAAGATCTGGGTGTCTTGCTGGCATCATAAAATCTTGTAAAAGTCAACTCTCCACCACCTGCATGAAAGCAGTGCCTCCTTCTGGTTCACCTCTTCCTGTTAATAATGCACCATCACACCAGACTCTCTGACACCTAAGTTCCTACCTTTTGGACTCTCCTCCAATGTCTATACCCATACATCACGGAATCCCCACAGCTGAAAGGGCACTCACATAGTGTTTGCCTGTTCCAAAGAACCTCACCCGATACTGCAAAACCTCACCCAATACTGCAATAGGTAGAGACATTGCTTTATGAAATTTATGGGAGGTGCTGATGGCAGCCAGTCAGCTAGAAATCTGCACTGGCATGGGGGATCTACAGCAGTTATATAGTGAACAGATCAAAGGAGAGGTGTAAATCATTTGCATGCTTATGCATAGACTCTCATCTGACTCAGAGCTCACAGGAGATCTGGCTGAGCAGATAAGTTAACTTACTTATTGCCCTCCTGACACCAGAGTAGTTAACATCAGTGTGCTAATTCCATTTACACGCCAATTAATTTACTCAGGGCTCCTACTTCCTACAGTTCTCTGTTTGTCTTAAAGGAGATGTACCTTTCCTTAGGTAACTACCTTGGCCAGGGGCAGTTTCCAAGGTGGGAGGGGGAAATAGGTCTATGTCCAGCATTTACTTTACAACCCAGGAAATGTCTTTATGCCATTTTATTTCATTTTTCTAACAATGTATTTTGCTTTAATCTCTTCCTTTCTGGGTACTCAATATCATTAAGTGATATTTTATACATTAACTAATTCAGGCATTAAGAAAGAACCTCAATTAAGTAAGCTCTGGCCAATCCATCCACATGCCAACCATCCTAATCACTACCAGACTAGCTTGCCTAAAATTATAGTCAATAGGCTATTTCCCTATCCAAACTTCCAAATGACTCCATTGGAATAAAGTCCAGTGAAATGTACTGAGAACTTTATTCAAGGGTCAATGTACATAGACCTGTACTTTTCAAGGCTTATATCTCATGACGTCCTTACATGGCCACACACCAGTAAAACATTTGCTTTCAAACTCCAAGAATGGCCTATCTTTGGCTGCCACAACTTTGCTCATATTCTCTCCACCTACCATTGCTATCTAACTTATCCACCTATTGAAACCTAAACTTCCTTTTTAGAATTTTTGTTTCA
>NW_007798333.1:0-1302 GCF_000696425.1 Galeopterus variegatus | reverse complement strand
GTCCTTTTTTTACCATCATCCCAGCCTCAGTCCTCTCCTGCCTCCCCAGAAATAATCCTTCTAAGTTTGCTGTGTAGCTCTAGATCTTTTATAACTTATATCTTCCTTAAAAGACATGGAGTATTTTGGTGTCGTCTTTGTATGTAAATGCTTTTATAGAAATGATATATCATATGTCATTCTGCAACATAACTTTTTTCTTTCTACTCAACTCTGTGTTTTCGAGAGGCTTCTATATTAGTGCACATCTACCTCGATCTTATATTTTTGCACAATATTCTAGAATAATAGATATATCATAATTTACTAAACCATTATCCAGTGGGGACATTTAGATTATTTCCAGTGTTTTAATATTATTAACAAGGCAGCTATGAAATTCTTGAGCATACCCTCTTCTTCATAGGAGGGTATATATTTGATAAGTACATACAAAGAAGTAAAGTTGCGTGGTCATAGAGTATGTATTTACATTATTAAGAGACACTCTAAAATTTCTTTCCAAAGTGTTTGTATCAGATTACATGCATTCTGGCTATTTATGAAAGTACCTGTTTCCATACTTACTGGCCAGTTTGATATCATTAAGTTTTTACATCTGTCCCAACTTGACTTTTCTATTTCAATGCTATATTCTTACCTTCCAGCCTTCTAGTTTCTCTTCACCAGTTTCCACTGATATAGTCCTTCTTAGCAGAAAAACTCTATGGACTGATACTTGGTGATGCTCCTATCCACACACACACACACACACACACACACACACACACACTCATAAGTGTACCCTCCCATCCATTATGGCCCTAAGACTCCTGCTTACATGAGTAGCCTCAAGTAGGTGCAGCCCATCTATGAAAGGGTGGGTTTCCAAACTGCTTACTATTAGGGAATATATGCAGAGCAGAAATGGGAGAAAAGAGTAAGAAATGAGTTCATATTTCCTAATCTGAGAAATTATAAAAATGGAGCTTTCCCTGATAGGAAAGGAGCATTGAGAATATTAGACTAGGTAGCAGGTTCAGGCTGAAGATGTAAATTTAGAAGTAAGAAGCAAAAAGTGATCAATGAAACCTTGAGAATGAATGTGCTTCCAGGAAGGAGTAAGTGTAGAGAGGAAAAAAAGCAAAGGATGAGGACTGAGTCCAGAGGCATGTCAGCAGATAAGAGGGGGGATGAGGTAAAGAGTTAGCAGAGATATGGAGAAGGAACTGCCAGAAAGACAGAGGAAGAACCCACTGAATGCAGTATCCCAAAAGCAAAGGGCAGAGACACTTTCAATTAGTGAGCTGTATGGGGCCCCAG
>NW_007798332.1:0-1302 GCF_000696425.1 Galeopterus variegatus | reverse complement strand
GCCCCCATATTATCTTTTAATTCTATTTTTCCACAAATTTTTAGAAGTACCTCCCATATATACTCTTTCCCCAGTTCATTGACTGTATCTTATCAATTGTAAGATGAACAATTAAAAAAACCCAAACTTTTTATTTTGAAATAATTTCAGACTAAATAAAAGTTGCAAAGAATAATATAAATAATGCCTATATCCCCTTCACTCAGTTTCCACAGTTGTTAGCGT
Organism: Galeopterus variegatus; assembly: GCF_000696425.1. NCBI lineage: Eukaryota > Metazoa > Chordata > Mammalia > Dermoptera > Cynocephalidae > Galeopterus > Galeopterus variegatus. The sequence continues at coordinate 1,077 of NW_007798332.1, read as the reverse complement.
TTCACCACGCTTGTGCTTGCACTGTTGTGCTGGATACCACAGCTACCTGTGTGCGCGTCTTCCCAACTCCTCTTCAGTGACTTCATGTTGCTAGCTTAAATTGGCCATGGAGGGAGAATATTTACACCCAGAGAAAGTGGTATCAGGGTTTTTCTCACATAGAGAATTGGTTGTTAAACATTTTTCAGCACACCAACATTTTATCAAGCTCTGTCTTTTCTCTTTTTTTAATTTTTTTTTTTTCAGCTGGCCAGTACATCTTTTCTCTTTTTTTAATCAATTTCTCTCTTTATATGTATGGGTGTGTGTGTGTACACTTGCATTCCTTTTCATTTCTGAACTGTTTGAGAATAGGTGACAGATATCCCCTTTTATCCCTAAATATTTCCATGAGTATTTCCTAAAAACAAGGACATTCTCTTATATAATAACCACAATACATTTATCAAAGCCAGAAAATTAGCATGACTACAGTTCTATTGTCTGATGTACAAACCTTATTCAAATGTCTTCTTGACTGTTTTATTAATGTCCTTTATAGCAAAAGAAGAAAGTTTTCAGGTCCAAATTACACATTGCATTTAGTTGCCATGTCTCTTTAGTCTCCTTTAGGCTAGAACTATTTAGTCTTTTTTTGTCTTCTGTGACCTTGACATTTTTCTGTAGAGGACAGGCCACCAATTTTGTGGAATGTACTTCGGGTTGGATTTGTCAGATGTTTCCTCATAATTTGATTCAGGTTATGCATTCTTTGGGCAGGAATACCACGGAAATATTATTGTGTCCTTCTCGGTGCATCCTATCAGGAGGTACATAACGTTGTTTTGTCCCATTGCTGGTTTTGGTAACTTGGGTCACTTGGTTAAGGTAATGTCTGTTAGTTTTCTCTACTGTGAAGATTGAATTTTCTCCACTTTGTAATTAATAATTTTCTCGTGGAGAGATACTTTGAAAACATGACAATACCTTATTTCTTATCACTCATTAGTAGTAGCATCCATTCATCCAAATACAATTTTGCCTGAAAAAATGACAATAATATTATGGTGGTTGCCATATGATGATTTTCTAGCTCCA
>NW_007798331.1:0-1302 GCF_000696425.1 Galeopterus variegatus | reverse complement strand
TTATTACAGCCTGAAGGACTCCCTTTAGCATTTCTCATAAGGCAAGTCTACTAACAACAAACTCCTGAAGCTTTTGTTTATCTGTGAATGTGAATGTATTAATTTCTTCTTCATTTTGGATTGATAGTTTTTCCAGATACAGAATTCTTGATGGTTTTTTTTTTTTTTTTCTTTCAGATCTTTCCATGTGTTATCTCACTGCCTTCTGGCCTCTTTAATTTAGGTAACAAAACTGGCTGTTAGCATTACTGAGGATCCCTTGTACATGAAATGTTGCTTTTCTTGTAGTTTTAAATATTTTTTTTTCATGTCTTTGGCTTTTGAAAGTTTGGTAATAGTGTGTCTCAAGTGGATCTCTTTGAGGTTATCCTTCTTGGAGTTAATTGAAATTTTTGGATGTGTAGATGTATTTCTTACACCAAATTTGGGAAGTCTTCACCATTATTTTTTCAAATAATTTTTTTCTGTTCCTTTATCTCCCTTTTCTTCAGTGAATTCTGTAATGTGTATGTTGCTATGCTTGATAGAATACTGTAGGTTCCTTAGGCTCTGTTCATTTTTGTCATTTGTTCTTTGTGCTCCTCAGGCTGGTTAATTTTTATTGACCTGTCTTCAAGTACACCAGTTCTTTCTCCTGCCTGTCAGAAGTTAAATCTTCTGTTTAACTCCTGTGATTTTCTTTTCTTTTCTTTTCTTTTTTTTTTTTTTTTGGTTGTGTACTTTTTACCTTCAAATTTTCTATTTGGTTCCACTTTATAATTTCTATCTCTTCATTGATATTTCCAACTTATTCATACATCATTCTCTTTATTTCCTTTAGTTCTTTGTTCATGATTCACTGCAGTTCTTTGAGCATATTTAAAACAATTAACTTAAAATCTTTCTCTTGTAAGTTCAATTATTAGCTTCTTCAGAAGAGTTTCTGTCATTTTCTTTTTCGCTCTGAAGAAGGCATCATTTTATGAATTTATTTTTGGTTTAGGTATGATTTAGAATTATTTATTTATTTATTTATTTATTTATTCATTCATTCATTCATTCATTCATTCATTCATTGTTGTCAGTAACTGTACATTTTTAACATAATAATATGGTAACTCTGGAAATCAGATTCTTCTTCCTCTCCAGAGATTGCTGTTGTCTTGTTGAAAATTACAGCCATTCATTTATTTGGTACTTTTTCAAATTATTTTTGCAAAAACTATGTCTTTTTTCCTGTGTTATCACTAAAGTCTATTCTGTTTCCTCTGCAGCCATACAGAGACTTGATAGAAATTTTCTTTAATGCTTTATTACAAGGAA
>NW_007798330.1:0-1302 GCF_000696425.1 Galeopterus variegatus | reverse complement strand
CTGTGGATCCTTGAGTCCAACCTGTATCAGCTTCTTCTCTCACTCCTGCAGCTGCCTTTTGCTTTACTGTGATGTGGATCAGGAAAAAAAGGTAAATTTTATGAAACATGGTATTCATTTTCACCTTGAACCACTCACAATATACAGTATATGAGGAAAAGATAATCAGAAGACATTGTTAAAAGCACATCCAGAGTCCTCCAGCATCTTTTATTTACCTGCAAATGAGCACTACACCCATAGGTTTCTATTCTTTGTGTGTGATTGTCTGGCTCAAATGACATGTTGAATCTCTTGAGTATGAGACTATTCTGTGTTTTCACGTTTAATACTGTGGAAACATTTGTGACATAAGCTGCTTCTTCACTAAACAGTCATTAGTGTTTAAGCACCCTCTCCTGACAAATACAGATGCTCCATTTCTGCTTTCTTGGGATGCAGAAAAAAGAAATGCAAAAGAGTTTAACTGTTTTAGAGAAAGTAGTAGAGTTAGAGGAGATGAGGTTCAGAGCTGGAGAATGCAAGCCCAAAAGGCCTTCAGACAATAGAAGGGAAAGTCCTTGTAGCAAGTACTTGTCCCCCAAGGAGAGCACTATTTGGAGGAACACAGGTGAATCCCAGACTGGATTTCATTTAGATCAGGACTGTGAACTCACATTTCTCAGATTGTTACAGAGAGCGGAGCCTGAGTCTGGGTGTGTTTGACGGATGTGTCTTCATAACATAGTGTTGGTTCACTGGGGTCAGAGCCTGGGTCCTGCTCACATGGGCAGTTGTGATCAACCTTGCACACACACTGCTGTGTCTACCTGAGTGACACTCTTTATGAATTCTAAAAAAGAGTGATGCAGTTGCAGGACCATCAGGAAAGATCACTAAGCAAAAAAGGAAAGGTGATTCTGGAATGTAAATTTCTGATCAGCTCCTCACTGTAACCTGAATCACCCATGGAGATGTGGAGGTGCATTGGTTTTAGAATGAGAGAGATGTGACCACCTGCATTTATTTTCCTCTGCAGAGCAGGAACCTGAAGCAAGCCTGATTTTTATCTTTCTAAAAACATTCCCTAGATTGTTCTGGATTTTATTTATTTATGTTTTTTTAATGTAACAAATTATCTTTCTGTTCTGTTATAAATTTTTGTATAGAATTGCATGAGCCCATAAAATTTAGACTCATTAGTTTTTAGTAGAGTCAGGAGTATTATTTTAAATTATGTTTCTCATTATTAATTCTATCAAAATGATTCTAGTTTAGGAAAATATTTTGTTCATGGATTTGTCTCAGTCTCCTTTTTCTGTC
>NW_007798329.1:0-1302 GCF_000696425.1 Galeopterus variegatus | reverse complement strand
TAAATAAATAAGCTCTACAGATTATACCAAAGTCAATTTCCTGGTCTAGATATTAATGCTATAGTTATGCAAAATGTTAACACTGAGGGAGGCTTTAATTGGATTACCGAAATTCTAAATTCTGTGAAAAGACTAATGCTCCACTTTACTCAACTTAAAATTCTACAAAATTGGGCCGAGCCCGTGGCGCACTCGGGAGAGTGCGGCGCTGGGAGCGCAGCAGTGCTCCCGCCTCGGGTTCGGATCCTATATAGGGATGACTAGTGCACTCACAGTGCTCACTGGCTGAGCGTGGTGCGGCCGGTCTCAAAAAGGACAAAAAAAAAAAAAAAAATTCTACAAAATATATCACTTAAAAAATTATCTCTCTTAGGGCCAGCCCGTGGCTCACTTAGGAGAGTGTGGTGCTGATAACACCAAGGCCACGGGTTTGGATCCCTATATAGGGATGGCTGGTTAGCTCACCTGGGAGAGTGTGGTGCTGACAACACCAAGTCAAGGGTTAAGATCCCCTTACTGGTCATCTTTAAAAAAAAAAAAAAAAAAGATCTCTTTTTTTTTGTGGCAGCTGACCAGTACAGGGATCTGAACCTCTTACCTTGATGGTTATTAACACCACACTGACCAACTGAGCTAACCAGCCAGCCAAAAATTACCTTTATTTTTTATTTATTTATTGTCCTTTTTGAGACCGGCCGCACCGCGCTCAGCCAGTGAGCGCTGTGAGTGCACCGGTCATCCCTATATAGGATCCGAACCCGCGGCAGGAGCGCTGCTGCACTCCCAGCGCCGCAAAATTACCTTTATTTTTAAACCATTTAATATTATGCAGTCCTAAAGACACTGGTAAAAACCTTGAAGGCTTGGCATATCACTTTTGACTATTTTTTCAATAGTAAGATTTGAAGGAACTGGTCCTTGTGAAGGATACACAAGACTTCCCTGTACTTTTAATTGACCGATTGACAGAGAGAATTGCAGGGGGAGAGAGGGAGTGAGAGAGGGAGGGAGAGGGAGAGAGGGAGGGAGAGGGAGAGAGAGAGAGGGAGGGAGAGGGAGGGAGGGAGAGGGAGGGGGGAGAGAGAGAAAAAGAGAGAATATGCCTTACCTCTTCTTTTGTGGCATTCTCAGGCACCCCACTTAATCGAATAAGCCTGCTGAGTTTCTCCTCACTTGTGCCAGTCCTGTAATCTTGATCCTTGAATTCGGAATGAAAAAATTACTTCACAAATAAATATTACTTCAGTGTGAAAATGAAACAGCTTGAAATATAGGCACTCAGGATCAAAAATGAAAATAACT
>NW_007798328.1:0-1302 GCF_000696425.1 Galeopterus variegatus | reverse complement strand
CATGACACTGTGCAAAGAACTCCGTGGGCACGAAGCTCTCCTCTGCTGCTGGTGGTGTCTCGAAGGCATATTTCCACTGGGTTACAAGACGTGAGCGTTTTGCAGAGCCCAGGAGTTAAATAGCTGCTGTCTGTCTGTCTGTGGCCAGGGCTGTCCTCCTGACCACCGTTCCCATCACTGCCCAGGGAGGGACCCTTCGGCCTGCTTCTCAGGAGGCGGCCCCTCTGAGCTGCCCCCAGCACTGGCCTCCTGCCTCTGGCTTGGGCACACAGGGCAGCCCAGCTCCGTCCGTCCAGGGTCCCAGTCGGCCAGCCCGGGGTCAGGCCGGAGTCCCCCCATCCTCTCTGGAACGCACAATCCACTGCAAGTCCCGGGGGTAGAATTGACTAGATGTCTCTCGAGTTGCAGATGTGGGAAGAGAGTCTGGCCCCGCCCCACCTTAGTGCCACAGCAGGGTTTTGTTCATTTGCTTTTTTTTTTTTTTTTTAGGTTTTTTAATATTATTATTGTGGCAAATAAACATAGCACAAAATTTACCATTTTGACAGTTTTTAAGTGTGTAGTTGAATGGCATTAAGAATATTCACACCATTGTGCAGCCATCACCCCATCCATCTCCATGACCCTTTTCATCTTGTCAAACACAGACTCTGTCCCCACTAAACACACCTCCCCTCGCCTAGTCCCTGGCAGCCACCCTTCCACTCTCTGTATGAATGTGACTGTTCCAGGGACCTCACGTGAGTGGAATCACACAGCGTTTGTCTTTCTGTGACTGGCTTATCCATCTAGCATAATGTCCGCAGGGTCCACTGTGCTGTAGCACGTGTCAGGAGTCGCTGCTTCCTCAGGCTGCGTAGCCGTGGTGGGCACGCGGTGCCATGCTCTGCTCGTCCACTCACCTGCGATGGACACCGGCGGCTGGCACCTGTCAGCTGCTGTGATCACAGGTGTGCAAACATCTCTTTCAGCCTCTGCTTTCAATTCTTTTGGGTATTCCAGGAGTGGAATTGCTGGATCGTATCACAATTCTGTGTTTAATTTTTGGGAGCTGCCACACTGTTTCCCACAGGGGCTGCACCATCTTGCAGTCCCACCAACAGCGCACGAGGCTTCTATTTCTCCACGTCCCCACCAACGCGTATTTTCTGTTTTCGTGACAGCAGCCATCCTTGTTGGGAGCAAGCACGGGTTCAGACCCTGGTACGTCCTCATGGGTACGAAGCAATGTCTCATTACAGTTTTTTTTTTTTTTTTCCTTTTTGTCTTTTTTTTACTGACCGGTAACGGGATCGCAACCCT
>NW_007798327.1:0-1303 GCF_000696425.1 Galeopterus variegatus | reverse complement strand
AACAAGAAACAAGCAGAAAAAGAAATCAAGAAAGCAAGCCCATTTACAAGCTACCAAAAGAGTAAAATACCTGGGAGTAAATTTAACCAAAGGGACGAAAGATCTTTACAATGAGAACCTATTGTGTGTGTGTGTGTGTGTGTGTGTGTGTGTGTGTATTGTAGTTTCAAGTTTGTGTATAGTATGATCTTTTTTGCCTGAAGAAGTTCCTTTATACATATTTTGTTGCAGTTCAGCAGGCAATAGATTCTCCCTTTTTATCTGAAAAAAAAAAATATTATTGCCTTTATCTCTTCTCGATTTTGAATGATATTGTCTCTGAATATGTAATTCTGGGTTGATAGTATTTTAACACTTTAAAAAGGCACCTTCACTGTCTTCTAGCACGTACAGTTTCCGGAAAAAAGTTGGCTGTAATATTTACCTTTGTTTTTCTCTATGAAATCTTCTTTCTTTATCTGCCTGATTTAGTATTTTCTCCATACTTTTAGGTTTGAATAAGTTTTGGTTGATTGGTTGGTTGGTTTTGTTCTCATCCTGCTCGGTGTTCTTTGAGTTTCTTGAAACTACGGTTTGAAGTCAATCATTAATCTGGAAAATTCCGAACCATTACTTCTTCAAATATTTCTTGTTATCTCCATATTATCTTTCTGGGATTTCAGTTATACAAATGATAGAATATTTTGGGTTGATTCACAGACTTTTAATGCTTTTTAAATCTTTTTTCCCTTATATTTCAAATTAGTGATTCCCATTGATTTCACGTTCTCTGATTCTTATGTCTTCTCTATTGAGTCTATTGATAAGTCCATCAAAGGCATTCTTAATTTTTGTTACTGTTTGAATTGTCTTAGTTCCATTTCATTGTAGCTTCAATTTCTCTGGTGAAATTATTTACCTTATTATATATCTTATTTATCTTTTCCACTGGAATCTTTAATATATTAATCATAATTATGTTGTTATCACCAGATGATGGTTTAATTTTGTGTAATAACTGAGATTGGTTCTGTTAGTGGTTTTCTCTTTTGATGGTGTGTGTGTGTGTGTTCTTGTTTTTTGGTATGTCTTGTAGGTTCATTGTTGAAAACTGCACATCTTGTGTAGAATAGTAAAAACTGAGATAGCTTGAAAATGGATACAGGTGGATTATTTCATGCTGGCCTTTTTATGGGGGATTGAGTTTATCTAGTCAGGAAAATTGAACTAGGTTGGGTCTTATTGTTGCTCAGCTCACCATAGGCTTAATTTTTTCTTGCCAAAGGGTTTTTCTCAGTGTCTGTTCCACTCTTTGGTCTTCTCT
>NW_007798326.1:0-1303 GCF_000696425.1 Galeopterus variegatus | reverse complement strand
GAGCTCCGCCGCGCCTCCCAAGCGGCGCACTTATCCAGTGCGCCACCGGGCTGGCCCCACTGCACCTATTTTCTACCACACACATATACAGCACTCCCAAAGCATTTGCTGCCCTCCCGGAGAGCCCCCACAGACCCTGCAGGCACACACAGTCTTGACAGTGAAGGTGAGGAAGGACATGCTCCATACCACAGCTCTCTGGGTAGAAAAGCCCTGTGGGCTCCCCTCCTGGACCTCTATCTCCTGAGTGCCTGAAGCCCCTTCTCCTGACCTAACCTTTGAATGGGGCAGAAGAACCCTGTTGGCCAGTGAGGCATGGTGCTGCCAGGAAAGATCTTTCATTCAAAAAGTAGCCTGGAGGTGCAGGAGAAAGTGTAGACAGAGAGTGTGTGCATGCTTGCATGTGCCCACGTGCAGGAGAGCACCTGGGGGCGCTCAGCACCGCCCCTCCACGAGCATGAGCAGGTCTGACTTCATGCTCACCCATTGCTCCTCTGTCCACTCCAGCCTTCACTGGCACCCTGGGCCCTCTGAGTCTTTGGTCTGAGAAAGGAGCTGATACGGCCAAAGAAAGGAGCTGATACTCCCTTTGAGCTCAGAATGAGAGGTTTCTGCTGCCTGGCGATGTCCCTAAGCTCTCCTTGGCCCTGTTAGGGCTTAGGCGCTTGAGGCTGCTTCCCAGTGGGCAGTGGGCGGGTGGCCTTGTAGGTGGCCAGGACCTCTCCCATGGCCTGAGTAACCTCTTGTGTCCATGGGCAAGCAGATGCTCACACAGGGCCTGGGGGAGGCAGAGGGAACTGAAACAAAGTCCCGGGTGCCCAGCAAACCCCCCGCCCTCCAGCCAGCTGCCCCAGTTCCTCTGTGCCTTCCCTCTAGAGGAGCAGACTGCACTGTACAGGGAGAGCCCCAGAGGGGCTGGCCAGCAGGCCTGTTCCTGGCCAGCCTCCCCTCCCTGCCTCCTCGCCTGGGCCTTCCCCTCCCCCACTCCCACCCAGTGCTCCTGCCCAGGGCCTAACAAGCAGCCTATTGTACCTCTGGGAGCCGGCACGGTCAGCCTGCAGGCGGGTGCCTGGAGTGGCCTGTTTCCTGGGTCCTTGAGCTCCCACCAGCTGGATCCAAACCTCCCACCACCGCAGCTAGCCCCTCCTCCCCTAGCCCAGGGTCGAGACAAGAGGGCACAGGCAGCCTGGCCCAGCAGGGCTTTCCCTTCCTTCCTCCTTCCCCAGAGGACACGCAGAGGAGCAGCCGGCACACCTGGAATCCTCTGACCTCGACCCAAGCATGCAGGGCCCACCCTGCAGCC
>NW_007798325.1:0-1303 GCF_000696425.1 Galeopterus variegatus | reverse complement strand
AAAAAAAATAACTACCTAATATCTCTAACTATATCTGCTTTGAACCCACTTGACAAGTTAATTAAATATGGCTCTTGAATCCTATCTAAGTTTTTATATAGTTAACAGGCCAGATTAAAAGAGGCATGAAGTATGGTTGATGAGAGCCTGATTTAAGGGTATTTCTACTGTTCCATCTACTCATCTGACAAAGCACTAAATGTAGAGCATCACAGAGGAATTCTAGGGATAATGAGAAATAAATGGAAAATCCAATCATGTTTTCTAAGTCTCAAATGTTTCTTTTTTTATTTAGAAGAGAAGGTTTGGAATCACAAAAAGCAAGTACCTTTCAACATGTGGCCAGCTTTTCACATGATACTTCTGAAATTCACTTTGATTTTTATTGCTGTTTCTTTACACGACTCAAGAGTCTATAAAGAGTCTGTGTATTTCCTGTGTTTGTGCAGTTGGGTCAACGGTATTGCAATTGCCTTCAAGAGAAACAGCAGTAGGAAAGAATTAATTCGAATCATGTTGCTGTGTGAAATAAGGTTTATTTCTTATATCTCAGCTAAGGTCTTTGAAGACTTAGGATGCACAGATAAACCTCCAGTTCTCAGAGGTTTATGGTCTGTCTATAGGAAAATTTAATCTTCACTATCACCTCATTCTTGGTTCTGATTTTATACCTCACTTCCAACACATCCTAAATCTAATTCAAGACATAAAATGGGATATGTATGTATATATGTGTGTATACATAAAGACACGCACACACAGAGTCATGTGTCATTTAAGGACAGTGATCCATTCTGAGAAATATGTCATTAGGAAATTTCATTGTTGTGCGAACTTCATAGGGTGTACTCACAAAAATCAAGATGATAAAATCTACTGCATATATAGGTTAGATGGTATAGCTTATTGCTCCTAGGCTACCAACCTATATAGCATGTTACTGTACTGAATACTATAGGCAATTGTAACACGATGATACTGTGTATCAAAACATATCTAAACAGAGAAAAGGTACAATACAAATACAAATATGATATAAAAGAAAAAATGGTATGCCTATTTGGAGAACTTACCATGAGTGGAGCTTGCAGGACTGGAAGTCTCTCAGGATAAGTGAGCGTGTGAGTGGTGAGTCAATGTGAAGGCCCAGGACATTACACTACTGCAGATTTTATAAAAACTGTACACTTAGGTTGCATTAAATTTATCTTTAAAATATAATAATTGTACTGTGGCATTACAATGCTATGATGTCACTAGGCAATAGGAATTTTTCAGCTCCATTATAATCTTTTTTTTTTTT
>NW_007798324.1:0-1303 GCF_000696425.1 Galeopterus variegatus | reverse complement strand
TGACATTAATATCAAGTGACTGCTTTGAATTATTCAGTTCTTGGTTTAATAATTGTCATGTGCTTTTTTATTTTTCCTGAAAACAATAATCACAAGATTGCACAGCCCGAGTCGGTAACTCCACTGGCATGCGCAGGAACATAAGATAAACACAAGGGAGCAGATGAGGGTAAGGGAAAGTAACTGCCAGCTGGAACTTCAGAAAAGAATGATGTTCTGTTACCTCAGGAACCATTGAACACAATTGAACCTTGTCAATTTTTGGCAACATATAAGAATACGTGGAATATTGTGGCTTCCCTGCCCCGACTCTATACTTTTGGTGTATATGGAACTAATCTAGTACATAATGGTAAGCAGCCCAGTAATCTTGGTTGCATGGTACTTTGGGTCAGAGTGCAGCTCAGAACTATTTTTGGCATTTTCTTCCTATCAGGATTCATCTTGACAGAGCAATTCTTGACACACATCTTTACTATATTCCAGTATTTCTGTGCTTGGTCCGTAGGAATAGCCCAACATGATTTTTCTTGTTCACAGGGAATACAGATTTTATGAGATTAGTATATAGAGCTTTAGTATTGATCTTAGATTTTTTTGAAATTAGTCTCTTTCAAAATACTTGGGAGTAATTAAGAATTTCAACATATCCTTGCACATGCTATAAAATACAATGCTTTCCCCCCTACTCTTAAGGGTTTTTTTCTTTAACTTAAATTTCTCTAACAGAAAAGTATATAGAAACAAGCACTGAGTCACTGTAAAATACAGCTTTTAGTTGTGATTACCACCATCGTTATTATACTTGTTATTGTTATCATTGTTAGGCAGAGAAATAGTCTTATCACCAGCATTGTTTTATCATTTTTACAATTTTGATAATTTAATTTAGTTATTTTGGTGAGGAGTTTCCATGAGAGATCTCACCTAATTTGTACTCAAGCCCACCTTGCATAGATTCTTATCTTTTATTCATGAATAATTAAATACGTCCTGTTGTAGTTCATTTTGTGTTGTTATAATGGAAATACCTGAGACTGAGTAATTTATAAAGGAAAGAGGTTTATTTGGCTTACGATTCTCGGACAGCTGCATCTGGCATGGGCCTCAGGCTGCTTCTACTCATGGTGGAAAGTGGCAGGGAGCCGGCGGGTACAAGCAGGTCACATGGCAAGAAGACGCAAAGAGAGAGGAAACAAGAGAGAGAGAGAGGAAGTACCAGTGTCCTATATACAACAAGCCCTCATGGGAACTAATAGAGCGAGAACTCACTCATTACTCCCTCCTCCCCCAGGGAGAGCAT
>NW_007798323.1:0-1303 GCF_000696425.1 Galeopterus variegatus | reverse complement strand
GCATCTATTGAAATGATCCCATTTTTTTCAATAATTTATTGATGGGATAAATTGCATTGATTGATTCTTCAATGTTGAAACAACCTTGTACTGCAGGAAAAAAACAGCACTCAGTCATGATTTATCATCATTTTTATATATTACTATACTTAATTCACTAACATTTTGTTGAGAATTTTTGTGCATATCCATAAAGGTTATTGGTGTGTAGTTTTCTTTGACTGTAATATTTATGTCTTTTTTTATCGCAGTAATACTAGTCTCATAAATGTTCCTTCCTCTTGGACTTTTGTAAGAGTTTTATTAGCACTGCTATTGTTTCTTCCTACAATGTTTGGTAGAACTCACCGTGAAGCCAACCGGACCTGAATTTTTGTTGTTGTTGGGAGGTGTTAACTATAAATTTATTTTTCAAATAAGTATAGAACAACTCTGGTTACTCTGTGTCCTCTTGAGTTTGAAAGTCTATGTCTTAGGAGAAAATAGCATTAGTCACACAGTCATTATCTGTTAGAGAAATTCAAAGTAATAAAAACCTTTATATTTATTTTATTTTAATCATTTCTGGAGACAGATTTTTATTTCTTTTTATAAATCTAAGTTTCTGTCTAGTATCATATACTTTCCGCCTAAAGAAAAATCCCTTTAGCATTTCTTGCAGGGTGAGTCTGATAGTAATAAATTGTCATAGATTTTGATAGTCTGAAAAAAAGTCTTTATATCACCTTCCCTTTTAGAGCTATTTGTGCTGTATATAGAATTCTGGATTGACTTTAACTTTTTTCTTTTAGCACTTTAAGGTGTTGCCCCATTATTTTCTGTCGTGTATAGTTTTGACCACCAGAAGTTTTCTGTCAGTCATATTTCATACTTTGTAAGCAAAATGTCTTTTTTTTTCTTTGCTACCATAATTTTTAAAAAATATCTTGCTTCTGACAATTTAAATATAATGCATTATGGTGTGTGTGTGTGTGTGTGTGTTTGTGTGTGTTTTACAGGGTTACTTACTATCCCTATGCAGACTAACAGCTAAAAGTGCATAGTATTTATGCCTGCAAATGTACATGCCTCTTCTGCTAGAACATTATCGTCGGAGTTTGGAGTTAAGCTGAGTTTAAGTTTTGTTGCTGCTAGTCAGTTTCAGAGCACCACACACTTCTGCCTAGGGTGGGAAAGAGGGTTATTCTCAGTGTTCCTGCTCCACCCACCGCTTTAGACCTTCTCTGTACACCTGTGCTTCAAAGGATGTCTCAATCCTTGCTCTTGCCCCTCCTCCAGTGGTTGTCAGCTTCTTTTTGTTACC
>NW_007798322.1:0-1303 GCF_000696425.1 Galeopterus variegatus | reverse complement strand
GAAAAAAAAAAAAAAAAAAAAAAAAAAAAAAAAAAAAAAAAATACAGAATCTGGATTTCCCCCCAAGTCCTTGTGGGATGCAGCTCCCTGGGTTAGCCTAGTGTGTCGTAGTAGCAGACACCAGAGGCAGGCTGCAGCTTCTCGCTGGAAGACCAGGGACTTGCTGTCTCGCTGTGCGCAGAACATTTTGTTTCCTCCATGTGAAGGTTAAAACCCTGTCAAATTATCCTTTTTGTTGGTGCGTTTTAGAAAGATTTGAAAGAGTTTTTAATCAACATATTACGTGGAAAAGAATTTTGGATTTCAGTGGAATCCTTTGAGTACCGTGGCATGATAGGTTTAATTTAAGAGTTGGAATATAATATGGTTACTTCACTTACATGAATTCACAGCTGTAGAAAAATTTTGGATTTTTGAAATATAACCAAGAATGAGACTGCCGAATTATAAGCAGTGGAATACTAGAAAACAGTGAATAAATGAATAAATAAATGCTGCTTTTCTTTGCTTTTAGGAACCTGGAGAGATTGGTTTTTTGGGGTTCAAATGTTGTTACAGTGTAATTGGTTCTGAGCTTCCTTAATGTGCCCCTTGAATGGCTGAAATAATTGACTGAAATCAGTGACTGTAAAGAATCAAAGATCGGTTCTGTCTGGGGAATTTGCCAGCAGGTGGTTGTCATGAGGGCTTCCTGTCGAAGTTCCCTTTGAGGACATGCATGACAGGGGTTCCATGGCCCTCCTCGTATGCTCCTAGCATAGTGCTGTCCTCTGCTTGCCACCGTCTTAAGGACATCTTCCCCTCCAACACCAGCCGGGTAGATATATTGATGAGAATACCTACTGCTTTTATGAAAGTTAGCCCTGGGGGTGTCCAGCTGCTTGGAGGTGGGGTCGAAACCTCACGCTGTGTGGCTGCAGCAGAAGTGCAACCGGTGTTCTTGGCATTGCCCGCTCAGGGAGCAGGCCCAGGAGTGTGGCCAGCTGGGTGCCCACGCCACCTGCCCGCTCCAGGGCTGCAACTTCCTGGAGGGTTTTTTAAAAAGACACAAAGGTTGTCAGGACTGGCCAAAGGACAGGAGATGGTCATCAGTGACAAAGGGAGCACCCTCTGACTCATGGATTGTGACATGTCAGAGACGGAGCCCGTGTGCACAGTCGCCTGGATCAGTTTTGGTGGCACCTGCATTCAGCAAGCACCTTCCATGTTATACCCGACTGCCAGCGACATTTAGAAGATTGTAGTGTGAGGGCCGGCCCGGTGGCGCACTGGAGAGTGCGCCGCTTGGGAGCGCGGTGGCGCT
>NW_007798321.1:0-1303 GCF_000696425.1 Galeopterus variegatus | reverse complement strand
GGACAGAAAGCAGAAGTGAGGTACAAACACAGCTGAACTGACAGCTTGGTTTTTGCCTCATTTGAACGTTTGAACATAACTTAAACAGTTGGCCATCTGTGATGGACTGAAGCTCAGCTGCTCTGACCGGTTTTTCAGCCACTTTTTTAGAAAAGCATACTCCTACATCAGGCTTTCAGTTACTTTACCTACTGAGTTAGGTTGCAGTTCTTTACATAATGACTTAAATATAGAGGCATCCCCAGGCCAAATTCAGTTTAACAATACCCAACTAAAACTAGGTATTTACATGGGAGTAAACATGTTCCCTGGAAAACCAATTAATGCAGTGGTTTTAGTTACAAAAATAATACCTCTGAAGAGGTGTATAGAAGAGTCGAATGAAACTTCAGACAATCTCTTCCCTTAAACAGACTATATTTAATACTTTAATATATTTAATACTATAGATAGACATCGAGTTTCTTCTGCATACCTCAAGTCTTGACAAGGCACTTTCATCTTATTGGCAAGAAAGGGTTCAGTCATCTGGTTATATTTTGAAGTGTCAAATATCAAATGATACTGATTGGCTCAGACCATCCTGCTGCCTATAAAAAGGTCATTCTTTCAGCCTCTTAAAGCAAATCCGGCTGCATTATTTACCTAGTTAAATTACATTGATACCCCCCTACTTCGTGGGACCTACAGCATGCTATAAAAACTAAACTTCATTTTTAGTATCTCAAACCCACTCACTTCTAGGGAAATTGAAGACAGGTAAGGTATACAATGTGGGTCAGGTGGAGCTTGGCTGGTAGCAACATGCCTTATTCAGGAACACAATCCTGGCCTACACAATCTCTGGCTCTCTAAGGCCACACATAAACACAGACCCTGTGTTTGCACTGTCCCTTTTTATTTTTTCAACAGAACCTATAAACCTGGATTCTATGGATTCCCTTTTTTTAACTGGCAATTCAGGTTTCTGGGGAAAAACATTATAAATACCAAACCAAGTACTTTCCTGCAGTCTGGATGTGTGCCCCAGGTGGGCACCCGGTGACACTCCCTGGCTCCTAGCACTGGCCACAGAATCAGAGCCCTGCCCAGGATGTTGGAGCCTGTGCCAAAGAATATATACACCCCTGTGTACATGCTTATATACTCCGTGGCTCACTCTCTTCCAGACATAAGTCGAAGAAACATTGATGTGGAAAATGAATTAAGCTTCTAAGCGAGGCTTAAGTATTTTCTCTATAGGCAGACCTCATAACTGCTGTCACTAGTTCTTCAAGTGCACTATTCCTGTTGTGCATCCAAG
>NW_007798320.1:0-1303 GCF_000696425.1 Galeopterus variegatus | reverse complement strand
AAGGATCAAAAACCATAAGCTGAATTGATACAAATGCCCTAAAGCAGCAAATTGTTAACACAGTGTTTTTCATGATTCCTAGTATTTTTCCAAGAAGCACTTCTTTTGTCTCTCCAGGAACTCTTGAGACCCACCATGGAATGGAGAGGCAGACTTGCTGAGAGACGACCCCCCTCCCAACTCCCATGGGGATATGGGTTGTTGAGAGGAAGGATGCAAGTGATTTCCCTCCTCTGTTGTGCTCTCTTAGGAGAAACCCAGCTTGAGTTTCTTATGATTATTCTAACAACCTATATCTGAAATTGAAAACAATAGGAGAGAGTGCTGTTGCTGGTGGCAGGGATCCCTCTCTTCTCGTAGCTGAGAATAGTGGTATAAAATACTAAGTGAGAGCAGAAAGCTTGACATTTTGTTTGCATTTTCAGAAAACAACCTAGGAACTAAAAAAAAAATAACCTCTCATTTCGAGTGTGCAATTTGTAACAAAACACAATCATAGAAAATCTTATTTCTTTCCCTGAATTTTCTGTTTCAGTATGCAGCTCCTTGGCAAGCTTATTATGACAATATAGACCTAGAAAATGACTGACATTCTCATGGAAATACAAACCTTAATGATACATTTTATGGTATATGATTTGAGATGCTCATCCTTGAGTGTGCATAATGCTCTAAATCATCATTGTTTTGGCATCAAGGTATGATCGATATTAGATGTTATACCTAGTATTTTGTCACCTCCAAGATACAACTTTTAAAATTGGATTCTTTCAAACATTTACCAACTGCACATTATTATCTCTAGGGGAATGAATATTTGGATAATTGGGAACTCTAAAACATTGATGTAGGGATTTATGATTTGGATAAAATTGCCTTCTGCAACATGAATTTTTGAGAGACTGGAAAAATTCTTACATCCCAAAAAGGCTCAGAACTTATGAAGTGTATTAAGATATATTCAGATTTATACTGAGTTGCATTTATACTTTATTGCATTTTTCATTAACATATTTCTGCCTCCTTTGATCTTTGATCCCGAAAGACTCAATCCAGCATAGTACCATGTCAAACTGAAACATGTATTTTCATGCTTAATGAAATGCAGCTTTTAAAAACTGCACACTGCTTTACAAAACATCTCATGTGAACTTAAAACATTTTCATACTAGAGAATTTTAAAAATAATTCCTATATTTCAAGCATCTTTATTGCTTTACACATTTTACATTGCTTACAATTTAAACATAACTACCATTCCTATCTTAACTTATAATTATGGCCCAGTCCACAAGTACCTGAA
>NW_007798319.1:0-1303 GCF_000696425.1 Galeopterus variegatus | reverse complement strand
TCACCCCATCCCAGGTCCCTCCTCCCAACGCCACCAGGGAATATTTGGTGAAGTGTGGAGATAATTTTGTTTGTCACAACTGAGAGGTGCTACTGGCATCTAGTGGGTAGAGGCCGGGGATGCTGCTAAACATCCTCCAATGCACAGGACAGACCCCCACGACAAAGAATTACCTGGCCCAAATATTAATAATGTTGAGATTGAGAAACCCTGACTTAATGGGCCTTCTGACTTGGGCCCCATGCTTTAGAGGGCCAAGCATGTCACAAATATTTATCAAAGAGCACATGGGTGCCTCTGTCACTTAGAATCTGGCACTGAGGACTGGCATAGTGCAGCCTATAACCTTAAACACTTAACCTTGTGACTAAGAAAATTCTCCACATCTTTTGTCTTTTGTCCTGTGTCCTTGAAACAAAAGTTGATTATGTTCAAATTCCATGAAGATTTGTTACTTTTGCCACAGCTGATATCAGCAGTAGACACTGCTTCAGAGTAGAGAATTTGAGCAGCAGAAGTGCTTACAGAGAAGTGCTTAAGAGAAAAGACTGATTTGTCAAATCCTCACAAGGATGTAATGGATTCTTGCATAATGAGTTATTGTTTCCCAGAAGTGGGAAAGAGGATAGAGTACAAAGAACTAGTATTCATATAACTGGGGGGAGTCCCTGAAAGACAGAAGAGAGAGTATACAGAAAATCAACTTTTAAAGATAATGAATGAGAATCTTCCCAAACTGACAAAAGACATCCACCTACAGATTTGAGAATTCCTACAAATCCCAAACAGGATAAAGACAAAGAAAATCATACCCAGGCATGTTACAGCAAAAGTGCTGTGAACCAGACAAGAAGAAAAGTAAGTGCAGACAGTGAAAAAAGACACATTATTATTCTGAAAGTTCTCTCGACAAAGAAATGACAAATGTATGATACACTCACTACCCTGACTGGATTATTGTACAGCATATATGTATCAAAACATCAGATTGTACCCCTTAAATATGTATCATTACAATGTGTCAATTAAAATAATTTTTAAAAAAATATTGTTAAAGTTTTCCTATATTTAAGTCATAAAAATGTTTATACAGTTGACTTCTCAACAGAAACAAAGGAAGCCACAAGACAATGTAGTGATGATACCTTCAAAGCACTGAAAACAAACAAATGAACAAACACACCAACTCAGAATCCTATACCCAGTGCAAATATCTTTCAAGAATAAAGGTAAAGAACCTGGTGCTGGCCAACACAGGATTTATGAGCTTTAAAGGAAGGGAAGTACATGGGTCGAGCCCTAC
>NW_007798318.1:0-1303 GCF_000696425.1 Galeopterus variegatus | reverse complement strand
GACATGGTCTTTGTAATTCTACATAGTCTTTAAAATAACCCCCTTGATTGGAAAGACAAAGCGATTTCTTCTCCTGTGACTAACGTAGTGGTAGTAATATCAGATCGCTGACATTTAAGCCAGCGCAGGCGCAGTTTTCTTTAAAATGGAAAGATGGACTTATTAATGTATTTAATATATATGCAGAAAAATGATACTAAAACTGGGGTAGTACATTGTTTAATTATGTCCAAAGTGAGCTTTTTAGAAAGGTCAATACTTGACTGTTTTCAGACTTCAGTTATTTAATTTGATTTTCCCTCCCACTCATACTTTGCAACCCAGGGTAAGTGGGTAAAAAGAAGTAAAAGCAAAAATAGAATGTTCCTTTGTAGTAGCGTTATGAATAAAAGTGCTAAAATTGGTGATTATAAAGAGTTTTGCAGTATTTGGTATGAACATTTTTACTGAACTTAATGGGAAAGAAGATAAACTGCAAATAATTTAAGTAATTCAAATGAAAGAATTTTAATGTTGGTAAACATTTTCTTGCTGGTACTTTCCCCCCTTTTAAGGTATAATTGCAACTTTTTGGTACTTTCTTGTTGACAGTTCATAATGTTAATATTTCACGTGATCTTAAGCCATGTGTGTCTCTTTCTCAGTAAAATTTCTCACCAGTTTTGCTGTTTGTGGAAAGTCCAGTGGCTTGTTTTACAACCTGCCGTTTCAATTATGTGTGAAAAGTTTTCCTCTTTGTATTTTTAAATCACAGCTTCCACTTGGTATGTCGTGCTTAGCAAATTTAACAAGAGTTGTTTTTCTTCAGTGCACCCGTGTGATGTGGACGCCCCCGCTCCGTGAAAGCTTCTCGTACCCATTCCTTGTACTTCAGATGTTGCTTGTGACTCATATTCTCAGGTAACTTTGACTTATCTTTAGATTTTCGTTTGTTTGCTTGCTTGCATTAAATAAAGTAGAATTTCTTAAGCTGCTGTAATAATTAAGTGAAGATGATCCTGTTGTTAGGTTAAATATAACTCATTTAAGAGTATAACTTAAAAATATGAATTACCAAAAACATTTTTTCCATCTGCCTTCTAGTCCACTTCCTTCTTTGTAGTGGTGCACAGTGACTGCTTGAGAAGCAGCAAATCTGTTTTCCCTTCTTTTGCCATCTCTACTTTCCCAAGTTGTCCTCAGCTATGACTACAGCTTCCCAAAAACAGGCAGAAAGAAGGGGAAGGCTGGTCGTGCTAGAGAGTACCCTGTTAAATACAGTTCCTGAGAGCACAGACCATTTTACAGAGTGATTGTAACTAGG
>NW_007798317.1:0-1303 GCF_000696425.1 Galeopterus variegatus | reverse complement strand
GGACGCGGCGCCGGCTCTAAGAGACACTCCTCCCCCAGTCCGCGCACGGCGCCCGAGCCCCTGCGCCCGCCGGCGCGCCCCGCTCCGGCATTCTCTCGCTCGGTAACAGTTTCGCAGAATCCCATCACGTCACAACCCAAAGCCCTGCCATTGGCCAGCGGGGAGGGTGACTCATCTCTGTTTACTTTCTCCCCCTGCCAGTCACAGCGGCCTCTTCCGTGGAGAGGTGCGTCTAGAGCCCAGGCGCGCGGCCAATCCGACCGCGCCGTCCCGATGCCTCGTGCTACCCCTCCAGCCCCGAATGCTGACATTTAAAAGGGTAACGGCGGGAGCAGGAGAGGAGCCGCCGCTCATCTCCCGGGGTGCCTCGTGCCCCCCGGTCCGGCAGCGGGTCCACGCCGACTCCGGGCTCACGTTGCGGCTTGCGGAGCTTTAGGATACATCTTCCCTAGGCAGTTGCGCTCGATCCTATGACAAAAGAGAACTTCGGCGGCGGGTTCCCAGCTTGCAAACAGTTAAGTGACTTCCTGCAAACGCTACAGTCCCAGCAACCAGCCTTCCAATCCAAAGTAAGTTGGTTGATGTCACTGGCATGGGCTCAGCCAATCAGAAGGGCGTTCGGAAAGCAAGCGCTCCGCACTTGTAAACGCGGAGAGCTGGAGTGACACTGGACACATCTTTGCATTTTGTGTGGCTGGTAGTAAAATTGAGATATGGATGAGAGGACACGGGGGATAAACAAATGCAGCGTGGATCTATAATTTAAAATACCCTCAATATGTCAGGACAAGTTTTCCAAGAATAAACACAACGAGAGAGCATCAGTTTGGTTTTTTTGTCGTTGTTTTTGGATGTAGCACACTTTGAGGGAGATGTTTAAAAATTCTTCCATCTAATACACTGACTATGACCGATTCATCTTAAAAATTCAGAGCTAACAAAAGTTCTGGTTTTAAAGCATAGTCTTTCTACTGTAAAGCTATTCTTACATTGAAACACCCCAGCTTTGCTTTTGTCATTCCTCTTAGTTCCTCTACGTCCCTGGTGCAATTTATTCTAAGTAAATTATTTTAGTTTTGTTTTGAAGGCGTTTTAGCCCACCTCCAGAAAAATGAAGGAAAAAACCCCTCATTTGTCTAACTTTAAAAAAACCCCCACCAATATTAGCTCATTTTCTTTCCAGATACCCCTGCATGGTTGTTAGGGCATGTTTCCCTTCCCTCGCTTTACAAATGTGGAGATTGACACAGAGAGAAGTGACTTGTCTATCTTATCAGGTAGATATAGAACTCAGTAGAAACCA
>NW_007798316.1:0-1303 GCF_000696425.1 Galeopterus variegatus | reverse complement strand
TAAATGTGACATACCACATTACAAAACCAAGGACAAAAACTATATGACTATTTAAACAGATGCAGAAAAATAATTTTACAAAATTCAGCATTCTTTCATGATCAATACTCTCAGCAAATTAGATGCAGAAGGAAAGTATATCAACACAAACAAGCCATATACAACAAGCCCACTGCCGAATATCATCCTTAAGAACACGAACAAGACAAGGATTCCCCCTCTCACCACTCCTATTTAACATGGTGTTGGAAGTACTAGCCATAGCAATCAGAGAAGAGACAGAAATAAAGGGGATCCAGATTAGAAAAGGTGAAGTCAAAGTGTCCCTGTTTGCAGATGACATGATCCTATCTATAGAAAAACCTAAAGACTCTATCAAAAAACTGTTAAAGCTGATAAACAATTTCAGTAAAGTTGCAGCATACAAAATCAACAGGCAAAAATCAGTAGCATTCTTACACTACAATAATGAACTAGCAGAAAGAGAAGTGAAGAAAGCAAGCTCATTTAGAACAGTGACCAAAAAAATTAAATACCTAGGAATCAATTTAACCAAGGAGTTGAAAGCTCTCCATAATTAGAACTACAAATCACTGCTGAAAGATATTAAAGAGGACACAAAAAGATGGAGAGATATTTCATGCTCTTGTATTGAAAAAATTAACATTGTGAAAATGCCCATATACCCAAAGCGATCTACAGATTCAACACAACCTCCATCAAAATCCCAATGACATTCTTCACAGAAATAGAAAAAACAATCCTAATATTCATATGGAGCAACAAAAGACTATGAATAGCCAAAGCAATCCTGAGCAAAAAAATATAAATCCAGAGGGATTATACTACCTGACTTCAAATTATACCACAAAACTATAGTAACCAAAACAGCATGGTACTGGAGTAAAAATAGACACTCAAACCAATGGAACATAATAGAGAACCCAGAAATCAACCCATATACTTAGAGCCAACTGATATTCCACAAGGGCAATAGGAGCACGCATTGAGGAAAGGACGGCCTCTTCAATAAGTGGGGCTGGGAAAACTGGACATCCATATGTAAAAGAATGAAACTAGGCCTGTACCCTTTGCCATATACCAAAATCAACTTCAAATGGATTAAAGATTTATAAGTAAGACTGAAAGTATAAAATTACTAATAGAAAAGGTAGGGGAAACACTTGAGGAAGTAGGACTGGGCAAAGACTTTCTGAACAAGACCCCCAAAGCACAGGCAACACAAGAAAAAATAAACAAATGGGATTATATCAAACTAAAAAGCTTCTGCACAGCAAAAAAA
>NW_007798315.1:0-1303 GCF_000696425.1 Galeopterus variegatus | reverse complement strand
GCTGCACTCTGGGTGGACACTTTGCCTCTTTCACTCCCGGGGGATTCTGTCCCCTGCTTTACGACTATGTGGCAGACTTTACTTTCTCTCCATGCCATGCAGAGAAATCCTCCAGGTGTGACCTTGAGCATGTGATCCGGTGCGCCTCAACTGCCCAACTCCAAACTCACTCCTACCCCACCTTCATCTCCTCGTCTTTTCTTGTCTCTATTGCTGGGGACAGGGTGGTGAGAAGGAAGACGTTGATTTCTCTCCCTTCTTCATTTCTGAATATCTGTGCACAGAATACATGTGACACCCTTTCCAAACATCTTCTTCCTAAGGGTATGGAGGTGAGAACTGGGTGTTTTATGTTTGTGACGCCGAGTGAATAACACATTTGGCAACCTTTCTATTATAACTGTCCCATTTCAATTGCCCAATTGGAGGAAATTTCTAGGATCCTTAACCAGAAAAATAGTTTAGAAGAATATTACTGAGAAATATGTAACTTCCATATGAGTGAAAACTATCATCTCGGCATCCTGAGCTCAAAGAGGGAGTGACATCGTTTAGTCTCCTTTACCTGTATCCTGGCCTTGACTCTGACTCCCATCACAACGTGCTGGGCTAGAGTGGGGGAGGGGATCGCTTGCAGCCGCCCACTGGGCTTCTTTTTAGTCTGTCTCAGGAGTCCCTTGGGCATATCGCTCTATTATTTCTTGATTGCTTGGAGCTTCTTGCAATGAGCGTGGAGTCATCATTCAGCAGACGGTACCTAAGACTGAAAGAGTAGCTGTCTGCAGGCCTGACACCTCTAACAGGTAGTGTGAATGGGATTTTCCCATAAAACCAGTTAACTGCGACTCAGAGTAAAAAGCTTCATCTTCATCAGATTGCACATTCCTTGAAATTTATTTTATTTTTTATTGTGGTAAAATATACATAGCCTAAAACTCACCGTTTTAACCATTTTTGGGTGCACAGGCCAGTGGCGTTAAGTACATTCACACTGTCATGCAGCCACCACTGCCATCACCTCCAGAACTTTTTCATCTTCTCAAACTGATGCTCTGTCCCCGTTAAGCACCAAGTCCCCTTCCCATCTCCCTCAGCTCTGGTGACCACCTTTCTACTTTCGTCTGATGTTTTCCTTGAAGGCCGTGTGGACGCCTCCCATTTAATCCTGTCTGAAACAGCGTGGCCACAGTAATGACCTGCCCCCCCGTACCTGGGCTACCTCATCCTCAGGAAGCGGGCAGTTGCTCCTAGTGATTTGTGACATCGGGCATTAGGGATGTCTGTCGTGGTGTCTGCTCGCCCA
>NW_007798314.1:0-1303 GCF_000696425.1 Galeopterus variegatus | reverse complement strand
TTTTTTAGATAGAAGTATTAATTTCTATCCTGGTCATTGAAATTTATAGAAGTAATAACAAACTATAAAAAGACCTCCTGCTTAGGTGAACCATTTGCCAAGTTTTATTGTAACTATCTCTTTTCCAATTCCTAAGTTAGAAAACTTTAACATTGACCAAACATGCAACTATTTTTCTGTTTTTCCTAACCATATTCCATCCCCAGTCCATGGAGCTAATGTTTAAATATTTTATTTTTTATAAACATAAAAAATTGATATCTCTTTAGTGAAGGTTATTTTACTTATATTTAAAATAAAATCATGATACACTTCTAGCCTGCCTTTTAAAGTCCCTCACCTCTTATATTTCCTCTGAAGTCTTTTTATAGAATATTAACAGAAGTTTGATATTTTAAGCCCAGTCCATTTATTAATGGACTTCACAGGTCCTTCTATATATTGGCATTGAAATTATACACAAAAAACATATTAGCTTTTTAAATCCATATTTTATTTTACATATTACTTCGACATAGGATATATATATTTACTATATCCTACCAAAATTAGATAGGAATTTCTGTGGAAGTTTAATAGATTGATCAATCCAAGTCTATTAATATTTTCAGCACTTTACATGTGTAATGTGAGAAAGATAGTACCTTGATGGGATATAAAGTGGAATGCACTGATACCCTGAAAAGAACACAATCACGTGCACGACTAATTATAAGACAGGGAAGAATGACAGAAAGTATTAAAATTGTGCTACAACGATAATCCTGTTGACTTGAAAAATCATTAGATTTTAATAATAACACTCTAACACATTACACAGAACTTAGTCAATTGATATATAGTCTAAATGAATTATTAGCTTAAAAGTCTTCAATCTTGAGTTAAGTTCTTATACTCAGTGTTCACCTTATGTAAGCTCAATTTTCACAGATCACATTCACAATAAACTGCCTGATGAGATGTTCA
Source organism: Galeopterus variegatus (assembly GCF_000696425.1). Lineage (NCBI taxonomy): Eukaryota > Metazoa > Chordata > Mammalia > Dermoptera > Cynocephalidae > Galeopterus > Galeopterus variegatus. The sequence continues at coordinate 337 of NW_007798314.1, read as the reverse complement.
TTGAAAAGTTTTATTTTATTTATTTATTTATTGGCAGCTGGCCAGTACTGGGATCCAAACCCTTGACCTCGGTGTTATAACCAACTGAGCTAAACGGCCAACCCCCAAAATATATTTTTTCTACTGCTATGGTATGTATCAAATGCCATCTTTTGATGATTATCTTTCTATGAAAAAAACTTTATTCTAATTATTTTTCCACATATATATACATATATATATATATATATATATGTATATATATGACAAATTAATTTAAATAAAATAGACATATCCTTTAAGGAACAAGGAGCACAATTCTATGGCAAGAATAGGCACAGAATTTGCCTGGGTTTAT
>NW_007798313.1:0-1304 GCF_000696425.1 Galeopterus variegatus | reverse complement strand
AATCAACAAAGACTCTTTAATAACCTGTTCCTTTTAGATATCATATTACAATCATTTCCTACCTGTTGTTTGCCTTTAAGATTTTGTGTATATTCTTGACATCTAAATATATTGTTTTTATTTAGTACTTATTAAGGCTATTGTACCATATTCAACTAGTTTTTCAAAATTATTAACTATTGTCAGTTATTTATTTTTACTGTAAAATATTTTTATGGAGAAGTGATGTCACCAAGATAGCAAAATAGACAATCCCAGTGTTGCCCCCCCCACCCCCGCTGATCAACCTACAACTATGAAAACACAAAACTGCTGCCTTGTAATCACTGGAAATTGGGGGAAAAGGAGAAGAGTCCCACTGAGTCTGTGAAGGTGTGAAAAGCCGGGCAAGTGAGAGGAGGGATTACTCCATCCGACCCAGCCCTAGCCACTCACAAAGCAGCTAGTGGCATACACAGTAGCTACCTAAAGACAGCAAAGCCACTGCAGCACCTTTTGCATAAAGCTACATGGAGTGTGCTCAGAAAAAATAATCATTTCAGAGTGCAATATTCCATTTCCCAGCTCAGCAAAGCTGTTTGAAAGCTTTCCCTGCCCTCACGTAGGAGGGAGGGTCTGCAGCCAATGGGAAGAATCGTCAGAGGTCAGTGATTTTTCATGGGGGACTTGTGTGAAGCCTGCTGCACAGGTAATGTTTGCATTGCTCAGAGGGAGGGTGCTGATCCACCAGGGGTGCATCAGGGAGCAGTGTAGATAGCATTGGATCTGCCTTCCAATTGGCATGGAACCACATAATGGAGAGCAGACAGTGTGATAAAACTGTAGGGGCACAGTTTGCAGAAAAGACTCAGTCCCAGGTCAGAATTTCCACATAGCCTATTGGCATTTGCGATGACCCCACATGACCTACATGTAACTAAAAGGCCAACAGTTAAAATTTAGTTGACACAAAACATTTTTCCCAGTCTGAGAAATAACAGTAAGGCAACAACTTAGCTCAGACACAGAGCTCAAGTTCCACTCTCTGCAGGAAGTTTCCAACAATCCAGGAATTAACCACAGGACAGTATTTTTAAGTGGTGGTGGTTGCTATTAATCTACTGCAGAATGGAAAAAACAACAACAACAACAACAACAAAAAAAAAAACCCCACAGACCAGAGACAAAGTTCTGCCATTGAGCAGGAAAAGTCTAATACCACCAAAGAGTACCTGGAAGTACTCTTAATAAGAAGTACCAGTATGACCTGGAAGAGGTAATCATCTTCTCACATGCCCCAGAAGCAAGGAAATGACAAACAAATT
>NW_007798312.1:0-1304 GCF_000696425.1 Galeopterus variegatus | reverse complement strand
AATTTAGTTTCCAAATCTGGCTCACACTTTAGAGGCTCTCCATGCTTCCTACATCTTTTTTCCCTAAAGAGATTTGGAATCATTTTTTGCATATTCTTTGAATGAATCTTCTGTTGCCTAATTATAAACTAGAACTTTTTGTAAAAAGTTACATTTTTGAGAAATAATGTTCAAAAATTTTATTTTTTGAATCACAAAAGCCTTCAGAAAATCTACAAATAATCTCTGGCTTCTGCTGAGTTGTTAATCTGAGTGTTATATTTTAATTTTGATGTAGAAAACTCTGAAATCAGAAATCGAATATTTTTGGCATAGAGACTCCTATGTGAGTACAGCTGCAGTGCAGTTGCATACAATTAATTAGCTTGAGAATAAGAACACCAGGTATTGAACTCTATTTCCTACATTGGTAAGAAGCAGTGTGGATTTGTTTTACAACCTCCTTTATTTACTTTAATGATGATTGGTCAGATTGGTGAATATGAAAATAATATTCACTATTTGTTCTCATTTTTAAAAATCTCTTAGGGAAGATTAAAAAACTTATAAAGCTTTAGATAAATATGCCACACATTGTATAATAATTGTGATTTTAAATCCACGTAGGTGGAAGCAAATCAAAGCACTATAACTGTGAAATCTAGATGAATCCACAAAGATTTCAGGAAAAGCGCTGCCTGAAATTTGACTTTAAAAGGTAATAGTGTTAGAATTTGGTGGAGAAGGTCATTCAAGTTAGAAGAGATATTTTGTTGAAGTTCTTTTTTTTTTTTTCCTTTTTGTCTTTTTTCGTGTCTGGCAACAGATCGCAACCCTCAGTGTTGCGCCCGTACCGGACCGGGACCAGCAATGGGATCGCAAGCCTCGGTGTTGCGCCCGCACCTCGCTAAGCCAGTGAGCGGGAACCGGTCTGTATGTGGGATCCGAACCCTCGGCGGGAGCGCCACCGCGCTCACAAGTGGCGCACTGTAGCAGTGCGCCACTGGGCTGGCCCTGAAGTTCTTATATTATAAAAATCATGTTTTGTGTATGAAATGTCAAAAATGCTGGTGTGAGTGAAACAGAGAGAGGATGAGTGAGGAGTGTGGACGTGCAGGGATATTAGATATTGTGGAAATCCAGGCAAAAGTGTTTAGAATTCAGGTGTTTTGTGAGGAGGTTATCTTGGAAAATGTGTAGGGAATTGAACATGACAATAAAATAAAATCTTAGCAACATCAGACGTGCAGGGTGGGAGAAGGCAGGCTGACCGGAGACGCAGAGTTATCTGGCTGAGTAATGGGTGTTGGGTGAGAATAAAGATG
>NW_007798311.1:0-1304 GCF_000696425.1 Galeopterus variegatus | reverse complement strand
GAACTAATACACGAGATTTCACTCATTAATCCATTCATGAGGGATCTGCCCCCATGACTCAAACAGTTTCCAACACTGCCACGTTGGGAATCAGATTTCCACGAGTTTTGGTGGGAACAACTCATCCAAACTCTATCAGGGGCTTAAGCCAGGTGCCCAGAAATCCAGAAGATTTTCTCAAGGGTCAGGGACAGTGGGTTGGGCATGTCAATGGGTGAAGAATGAAGATTTATCATGGGTATAGATTTTCTTTTTTTTTTTTTTCCTTTTTTGCCTTTTTTCGTGACCGGCAACAGATCGCAACCCTCAGTGTCGCGCCCGTACCGGACCGGGACCGGCAACGGGATCGCAACCCTTGGTGTTGCACCCGCACCTCGCTCAGCCAGTGAGTGGCCGGTCTGTATGTGGGATCCGAACCCTCGGGCGGGAGCGCCGCCGCGCTTCCCAAGCGGTGCACTATCCAGTGCGCCACCGGGCCGGCCCTAAAGTCCAAATCTTTAAAGCTATACCCATTTTAATGTGGCTCTAGACCAAAAAGCCTTTTTACGGTTAAAGACCAATAAGCCTTTTATGACTTAATCATACATGCAAAAATTACATCCCTAAGAGGGTGTGCGAGATGGAGTCCTCCTCGAGGTCTACGGTTTCTTTACAGGTCTCCATTGCCACAGGCAGTTGAGGATAGTGCTCGCAAAAACAGTACCTCGGGTCTCTTACAGAACATGGGACGTCTCCAGTCACAGACCCGCTAATCTATGACAGTGGGCAGTTGATACTGGGATGGGAGTGTCCCAGCACTAACCAAGCAATGAAGGTTGAGATAAGAAAGGCCCACGTGACTGGAACCTCTTACTGAGACGAACACCCTTGAGAGCTGGCAGGGTCAGACACAGAGCTGCTTGTCACTGCAGTCTCAGGCTTCCCGCCTCTTCCACGGGCTGCCTGAAGCAGGCCCTGCTTGTGCCCTCCCATGGGCAGAGACCAGAATGTTCTCACTGGTGTCAAACCAAGCTCTGGGAATGTAAAACAAGACTAAAGAGAACCTCGTCCATTTTTTTTTTAAACATTGGGGACCCAAGAAAAGTTTGCCTATACAGATGACGATCTGCTGAGAATCCTGAACCGACCATGCCTGTTTTATGTGCTATGTGTCTCCCCTTTATGTCAAATGACGGAAAAGACAAAGGAAACCAAAGACCACCCCTGCGAGGCCACAGATCAATCACCAATAGGTGCCCAAAACCAATCCACAAGAGTCACACATTCAAAGAACTAATTTTACAAGTGTTTTTCTTCTGCCAATG
>NW_007798310.1:0-1304 GCF_000696425.1 Galeopterus variegatus | reverse complement strand
ATTTCTGTTGCTTTCGTTTTTTATTTCTTTGGCAGCAAAGATATTTCTTCTAAGTACTTTTAGATATGATGCTGTCTATGACCCCACAATAACCCAAATTCCCAAGGTCAACTATGACTTAGATTTTATTTTATAGCTTTTTAAATCTATGTATGTTTTTAAAATATAACACTCACAAAGAGAATATTAAGATTTAAAGGAAGACCAATGGTAATATATTGAACCAAAGAAAGTTTCATTGTGTGAGTGAGAACAAAAGTCCAAAATATAGGTAAGAAATTTAATGAGTTGAGGATGCATTTGCTACAGGAAATATTTAGTCTACATCAGATAAACACAGAAACTTGGAGACAGTCATGCCTAACTTACTCAGTAATATCCAGTGTTGTGGTGGAGCAGACTTTTAAGGGTGTGCAAGTCAATTACACATATCTCTTTCCAATTCCACATTCACTAACCTTGAAATCAGCTGCGGTGGGAATATTTACACCACAGAAATCAGCAAATGCCTCAAATTAGAGCTTTTTCTCCCCTGGAGAACTGGTTGTTAAATTTTCTAGCACATCACTGGTAATATCCTAAGAGGTGAAGGTTGGAATGTATGTATAACTCTGTAAGGCTCATTTTAAAGCAAGCACATTGTTCTTGATGGGATTCCAGAGATCCTACTTCTGCTCTTTTCACTATGTTAAAAACTGGGGCTGAAGATATTCCTAAGTCCTATTTTCAACCGTCCATCTTTCCTAACCTGATTCTAGGATGTCCTGGACACCAAAGGAAGTAAGTTCAAGAAGCTAGTATGGGATAATGGAGAAAGGAATAACTTCTCAATGACTAGGAGTTTGAGCAGGCCTAGGAAAATGTACACTTTTCTAATATATAAAAAAGCCACACAGTTATATGAGCATTTTGCAAAGACTTAGAAAATTAAACAAGAGGGAATGCAAATGAAAAAATTTTATTAAATTTTAAATAAATAAGAACTTTTGAAAACTTAAAATAACAAATCTTGGAATAGAAGAGGCTTCAGCAATTCACTGTGAAACATTAATTTTTTGAATGGAATGAATATGGTTTTAGAATGAGTACTTTTTGTTTGCAAGAAAAAGATACTTTAACTCATCAACTTACATGATCAAATCATAAAAATGGTAGAAATGACTGCTGCTGGCCTCATGTCCTTTCAAAGTCACCACCAAACAGGAAGCTTTTTCCCAGCTCAATTTAGACAAAGTCCTGCTTGACTTGGGTTGGAATTCCACCCCTAGCAGTGCTTCTCAAACTTTAATGTACATAACAGTAAC
>NW_007798309.1:0-1304 GCF_000696425.1 Galeopterus variegatus | reverse complement strand
TCCTGGTTCCCTGGTGTGAAATTTAGAGCTTTTAAAATTTAAGCATATCGTTGCAAATACAAACTTATTTGCATAAGATTTTGTAACAAATGACAAATAGCCTCGGATGGTAGAAGTGAAAACACTTAATTCATTCATTTACTCTTTACCCCATCTAGGTATTAAATAGAACCTTTTAAAAGTAAAGATATACATAAGTCATGCCTACACTACTTGAATTATGTGAGTATATGTGCATAATGTATGTAAATGAGTATTTGTAAAATGAATAGATATGCAATTTTAATATAATAGGTTAAGGGATAATTTTAATATAATAGGTTAAGGGTTAATTTGGGAAAGAGTAATATGGTGGGGACAAGTTTTTCTTTTTAATGCACAGGATTTACAGACAACATGGGCTTGAATTCTGAGTCTATATCCAATCAGCTGTGTGATTTTCACCAAGTTATTTAACTTGTCTCATCTTCAATATCCCTCACATGTAACATGGGATCGGTACTACATAGCTTGAAAAGTTCTGATTAAGATTGAATGAGATATTATATTTAAAGTGCTTAACATAATTTCTGCCATCTAGCAATAAGTGGTAGTCTTGTGGTTTTTGTGGTTGTTGTCATAGCATAAGAACAAGCAATTTTACAGTTTTATTTTCTTTGCTGATTTTAGTTTCTTCATCTGTCAGATGGTAATTATACTCTTTACTTCAATGGCGGTTTAGAAGTTCAAATGTGATAATGTTTCTAAAAATAGTTTATAAAATGTAAAGTGTTATTCTACAAAATAAAGTAACACAAATTAATTTTGCTTTTATTTTAAAGAGGTAAAGGCTAGAGACAAATTATTCTTTAAAAGTTTTGCTGAACTACAGTTCTATAAGAAATTTCCTGCCTCGCTTCATTTTTATTTTCTAGTATTTGGTTACCAGGACTCTTTGGTTTCCTACATTTCTCACTGAGTGAAAGTCTAATCAGTATTGGAGCAGGCTCTGCCCGTTAATTGGAGGAAGCACTTGTCTACTCTTCTGATTGGGTACAAAATGCTAGGCTATGTTTTATCAGTTTAAACAGGTTTTGCTACATGACTGCATCTTCAGAAATGCCCATAAGTGCATTTAGACTTTTTTTTTTAAATTACATTCAAGTTAAGGTTTATTTCTTTCTGTGGAACATTCTTTCCAAGTCTTTATGTGTCACTTTTTGTTGTATTTCTAATGTTTCAGTCAGACTTGGTTTGGTCCTTTGAACCCTTCTCAAATTCATTATTCTTTCTGGTATGGTATTTATGTAATCACACTAAGCCTG
>NW_007798308.1:0-1304 GCF_000696425.1 Galeopterus variegatus | reverse complement strand
TCAGTCTTTTGAGTGGGGAATTTAATCCTTTTACATTTAGAGTTATTATTGGAAGGTGTTGACTTACCCCTAGCATTTTACTGATTTTTGTTTAGATGTCTTAAGTATCTTCCATTCCTTTCTTTCTGTTTTCTGTTTGTCTACAGTATTTGTTGGTTTCCTGGGGGAGAAGTATAGGTCTAGTAGATAAACTGCTTTTTCTCTTTATTGTCAGCATTTTTGTTTTACTGGTAGGTTTTGTTCTTTCTTGAGTATTCATGGCAGTGATGGTTGTTTTTCATGTATCAAACCCAGTACTCCCTTGAGAATTTCTTGCAAGGCTGGTCATGTTGTGGTGAACTCCTGCAGTTTTTCTTTGTCTGAGAAATATACTATTTGTCCTTCATTTTGGAAGGATTGCCTTACTGGGTAAAGTGTTCTTGGCTGGCAATTTTTGTCCCTTAGTATTTTGAATATATCAGCTTATTCTGTTCTGGCTTTTAGGGTTTCTGATGAAAAGTCTGATGTTAGTTTTATTGAAGCTCCCTTATAGGTGACTTGGCGCTTCTCTGTTGCAGCTTTTAAGATTCTCTCTTTGTCATTGAGTTTTGCCAATTTGACTATAACATGTCTTGGAGAGGACCTTTTTAGACTGAATATGTTTGGGGATCTTTGCCCTCCTGAATCTGAAGATCTGTGACTTTCCATATACCTGGGAAGTTTTCTGCTAGTATTTCATTGAATATGTTTTCAGTGTCATTTTCTTTTTCCTCCCCTTCTGGAATACACATGACTCAGATATTTCAGTGCTTATGGTTGTCTGGTATCGCTCTTAGATTTCTGTCATTTTTTAAATTCTTTTTTCTTTTTTCTGGTCTACCTGTGTTAATTCAAATGGCCTGTTTTCAGGGTCAGAAATTCTCTCTTCTGTCTCTTCTAGCCTGCTGGTTGAACTCTCTGTTGTGTTTTTTATTTCATTGAATGAATCCTTCATCTCCACAAGGTCTGCTACATTCTTTTTGAGGGCATTGATTTCTTTGTACATTTCTTTTTTCAGGTCCTGTATATTTTTTCTCATTTCATTGTATTGTCTAACTGAATTTTCTTGTATCTCATTTAGTTTCCTTAGAATTGCTGCTTGAATTTCCTTGTTAGTCCTTTCAAGGACTTTCTGTTCTATAGGATCAAAAGCTTGAGAGTTATTACTTTCCTTTGGTTGTGATGTACTTCCCTGATTTTTCAAATTTCTCGAATCTTTTCTTTGTTGTTTAGTCATTGTGGCAGGGGGTATCATGGTCCACTTGTTCCACCCTGATGTCTGGCCT
>NW_007798307.1:0-1304 GCF_000696425.1 Galeopterus variegatus | reverse complement strand
ACTCTTTTCATGAGGCTATTTACTGAGGAACAATGTAATTTTGCTTTCACCTCTAACTGCTGTTACTGTGGCAAATGTTTCTGCCAAAAATATTTGATTGCTGTTAGACTATTTGGAGTACCCAAGAATCTAAAGAAGAAGAGAAATAGACATAATTATGTTATTTGGATACAGGTAAAAGATAAATATGATTAATTTTTTTTATTTTACATATTAGAAGACCAAGCCTAGGTGAAAAACTAACCTGTTAGAAATATGAAGCCCTAAAAGAAAATAAATAATCTGTAGTCAATGCATTTTTTTCCTTTATATTTTTGGATTCTTAAGAAAATTCTCTTCCTTCAAATTTTCAATGAATCCACTTGAACTTTTTCATAGTAAGGAAGTAAAATTGTATGATATATCTATGTTTATCCATGTTTTATTATCTAGTTTTCCCCCACTCCCACTTTAGGAAGACTTTTCTTGCCAACATTTTTATGATTTTTCGAAAGTAGAGCGAAGTTAAAAGAATTTTAAAGGAACACTTATATGCCCAACACCTAGATTCTGTTAACCCATCTTATATTTTGATGCATTTCAAAGTAAATTGCTAATATTTAGCATGCGAATTAACTAGAGTTGAACATTATTTGCATTTAAATGTGCATAATAATAAAATACACTTATGAATAGACTAGCTAAGATTTGACAAATGTGTACACCTTTCTAACTTAAACTGCTATCGAGTTATAGAACATTAGTATTGCTCCAGAATGTTCCTTCATGCCCCTTCACAGTTGGTACCCATCTCTCAGAGACAAGTTTGCTTTTTCTAGAATCTCATACAAAAGGAATCATACAATACACACTGTTTTGTGCCTGGCTTCTTTCACTCAGCCTAATGTTTTGAGATCCATCCATGTTGTCCCATGTATTAATGGTTTTTTCCTTTTTATTAGTAAGTATTATTGCCTTGTATGAATATGTTGTAGTTTGTTTATACATTCTCCCATTGATGGTCACCTGGGATTCTATGCTTTTAATCCCAGGACTTTAAGATTTTACAGTAGCATTTCATTTAATACCATAATGCCTTATTTTTGTACAGTTATCTTTTTTTTTTAGTTCTGAATATTCATGAGATACAAAGCTGATTGTCACCCCTCATGCCCATGATGTGAGGGCCAAATTCATACTGGAAGCATAACCATTACCAAAAATTGCATTTGTATCCTGTGTCCTGCACCCAATTATTCCCCCTCCCCCTCCACTTTTTAGCTCAAGGAATGTTCTCTCCCTCTGCAATTCCAATTCACTACTGT
>NW_007798306.1:0-1304 GCF_000696425.1 Galeopterus variegatus | reverse complement strand
ACCAACTCTTCCCCACCCCATCCCTCATCCGGCAACCACTCGTTTACTTTCTTCTCCATAGATTTGCCTATTTGGGGCATTTCATATCAATGGAATCGTACAATACATGGTCTTTGCTGTCGTGTTTCTTTCACTCAGCATCATGTCTTCAAGGCTCATCTGTGTGGCAGCATGTGTCAGTGCTCTGTTTCCTTTGGTAGTTGAATGCCCCGTTGTGTGGCTGTGCCACTTAGGATTCCACATTCACCACTGACGGACGCTAGGGTTGTTTCCACTCGTGGGCTCTTATGAATAGTGGACGTTTCATGTACAAGATTTTGTATGAACCCATTTTCAATTCTCTTGGGTATATACCTAGGAATTGGGGAAGGGGGGACTTTAGGGGGAAGGGGGGACGTTAGATTTATGGAGGGAGGGAAGGGAGAGAGGAAGGAAGGACAGGGAGAGGGAAAAAAGGGAAAGGGAAGGGAAGAAGCGAAGGGCCTGGAACGGGGATGCCAGATTATGGACTCTAGAGCACCTTGCAAAAGAGTGTGGGCTTCATTCTGGCCCAGGGAATCAATCTTTAAAGGCTTTTGCGTAGGGGAGGGACAATGTCCAAACTGCATCTCAGGAAGAGGACTGGCAGTGCTGAAAAGGGCAAAGTGAAGGTGGGGGAGGCTAAAGACCACCGACACCTTAGGAGCAATCAGAGGCGAGAGCCACACAGCACTCTCTCCGTTCCTATGGAAACAGCACCTCGGTTTCCCTGTGGTAGAACCACCTCTCCTCCACGCTGCCCCCCTGCCTAAGGCAAATGGCACTTTGCATCTCCTGGCTTCAGTAACTGGTCAGGGATGGATATGACCTAAGACAGTTCAAGCACAATGATTCTAGGGCTTCCGTCAGAGCTGGTAGAAAAGACACAGTTGTGAAGGTGGAGCTCCTGCAGCCATTTTACCACCATGAGGAGAGACCTGTCCTGAGTGTGGAATGAACCAGAGGACGCAGAACCAGGAGCTGCAGAGAGAGAAGTCAGCACCAGGCTCCAGTGTCTGAACTCCAGTGAAGCCAGCTTCTTCCACCTCCAAACATAGACCACAAATGCCCCAACACTTTTTTTCTTAAGCTGATTTTTAAATAGAGCCCCGTCCACCCTCATAACATACACTATCTGCTTCTGTAGAATTGCTTGCTTAAGGGCCGGCCCGGTGGCACACTGGACGGGTGCGCCGCTTGGGAAGCGCGGGGGCGCTCCCGCCCAAGGGTTCGGATCCCACATGCAGACCGGTTCCCGCTCGCTGGCTGGGCGAGGCGCGGGGGCA
>NW_007798305.1:0-1304 GCF_000696425.1 Galeopterus variegatus | reverse complement strand
TGAACCACTGTGCTCATAAATGCAATACGGCCCTACTTCTATCTCCTAAAACTCCCGTTTAAAATCTAGTGTATGGAATCTCTCAGCCCACAGGGTCTGGAGGAAGAGTGGACACTCCCACCAAGAAGGGCCTGCCCTGACCTCCTGGCTGGCCCCTGCTGCTGCTTATCAATTCTGCCCCATCCTTCCAGAAACCACGCTATTGATTGTTTATCTCAGAAAAAACGCTGCAAGGCACTGTCCCTCTTCCTGTCAGACCCATGCTATCTCCCCGACCCTCTGGTTTGACTTTGTCCTCTTTCTTTCACATGTCCACATCTCCCACGATTGAGACTCACTTTGCATCTTGGCCTCACGACGGCTGCAACCCTGGAAGATTCCTCACCCACGCATGCCCTGGGTTCCCTCCCCGCGCCATGCTGGCCCCAGCACATCTGAGCATATTGTCCACACCTTCACTCAAGTTCACAGAGCACCTGCTGTGTGCAGGGGAGCTGAGCCCTCCAGGTGACTGTGCCCAGCCAGAGGTGCAGGCGCACACATTCTCTGCACTGTCACATTGGAAGGGTCTCCCGTTGATGACATAGGAACAGAAGCAGGATCATTTCCCTGCGCTGATATGCAGGTTACTAACTCAATTTTTAAAATGAGTTCTGCCAACTAAATACATCTTATTTGACTGATGTATTCCAAAAAGAAAGAGGTAGTTTAAGATTTCATATGCAAGGATAAAATTAAGGTTCTACAACAATAACAACTTTAAGAGTTATTGCGATGATCAACTATATATTTACTTTTATTATGATATAATAAATAGTTATTTTTCTTTACAGAGAAAGCTTTTAGGGGGAAAACATATGATAAACTTAGTCTTATAAATGCCCCTTATGTAGACATCAAGGCAATAGAATAAACCAAATCCTAATTTATCACAAAGAGAGCATTACCAAGGGCTACGTAAAAGTTGCTACGTTCGGTAAAGGTTTTTATAAACACTGACATGTACAGAAAGATGTGCGTGTCTATACTCCATAACAAATTCATTTTGCAGTCCTAAAATATAAGCACAAGGTTGTAAGTAAACCATAACTTACCATGATTTGAGTTCATTGGAAAAGGTGGAACTTTCTATGATCCAGAGAAAGTCAATGAACAAAAACTGCCTGGCACGAAGTACGACTATCCATATTTGTGCAATCTGCATAATTCTTTTTCAGGTATATTTGATGAAACCGTGAGAGATAGTATAGTAGTTGAATGAAAAAGTATTTGTCAAAAAGGTCAGCTTTTAATCAAACCCCCCC
>NW_007798304.1:0-1304 GCF_000696425.1 Galeopterus variegatus | reverse complement strand
AGACTGTTTTAAATGTTCTCTTTATTTTTTTGTCAGTTTTGATAGGATGTGTTTTTTAAAGAATTTGTCCATTTCTCCTAAGTTGTCAATTCCATTGGCATTCAGTTGCTCATCATATCCTCTTTTTATCATTTTTACACCCCTTTACTAATGCCTCCTTTTTATTCATGGTGATGAGAATTTGTGGTTTCTCCCTCTTTTTAAATTAGTCTTGCTAAGCATTTATCAATCTTACAAATATTGTATATTTCAATCCATGAACATGATGTATCAGATCTTTTAAATTTCTTTTTAAGTTTTTTAGTTTTCAGTATTGAAGTCTTACTCTGTTGGTAGACAATTCACGCATCTCACTTTTCTGCATGTCTATGAGCAGAGACACTAAATAACTTTGTCCTGGATAATTTTTTCAAGAATGTTTGTATAGCAAAAATGTTTTGAAAATTTGAAATAGCGTCTTCATATGTAAGCAAGTGTGTTTACTATAAAATGCAATAAAGTTTTTTGGCAGGCCAAAGTTCAGGCAGGGCTAATGTCTATTATAAAAGGTATAGATTCTCTAAACTTGGGTTCTTCTCCTGCCGTCTAACCCACTGCTGGTAGAGGTGTCATTTAGCCCTCTTTACATTATACTGTAAGAACTGGGATTGGAGAACTTGTCTAAATATGGATACTCTGACTACTGCTATTGCTGTGAACAACTAAGTCCCTTGTCTTTAACTTAGTAGTTTCTGCCAGTATTCGCAAAACTGTGGCAGGCTAATTTGCTTGCTTGCAAATATTGTAAAATCCGAAACACTTCTTAGTTTTAACACGCATGTGTTTGGTTATATTTATTTCATTTTTAATGCCATAGTAGGATTGTTTCCATTTTATTTTCCAATTGTTTGCTGCTAATACAGAGCAATGATTTTTTTTATTATGCAACCTTGCTTAAATACAGATATTAGTTCTAATATACAGTTCTATTAATGTAATCATTTATTCCTTTTGGTTTTCTACATACACAGTAATGTCAATTGTGAATAACAATTTTACTCTGCTTTCACCTTTCATTTCTTTTTCCTGTCTTATTTGACTGACTAAAAAAATCCAATATAATACTGAATAGAACTAGTAAGAGTGTACATTCTGCCTTGTTCTCAATCTCAGAAGAGTAAAATTTAATGTTTAATTATAACTTTATTTTCATACACTTCAAAAAATCAGATTTAGAAAGATCCTTTTCATTCTTAAATTGACTGGAGGATGTCTTTTTTTATGGTGAAAGTAGTTTGAATTTAGTCAGATGTTTTTTTCTGCAT
>NW_007798303.1:0-1304 GCF_000696425.1 Galeopterus variegatus | reverse complement strand
AATAAAGTGTCCAAAGTCAAAAGAGAAAATAGAATGCATCAATTATTTGTGTTGTGACAGAGGAAAAAAGTATAGTTATAGTAGTTGGCTTAAAGAAGTGTAAAGGATCTGAGATTTTATACTTCTTGCAAGCTAACAGGTTAGTCTGCCCCAGTTTTAGGGATGTAGCCAGAGAACATAAAACTACTGGGCCAGTGACAAATGATTCTTTATTACTTATAGCAATAGCTATAGCCAGAGTATTAGCATTTTCTTGTGGCATTGGTCTGAATCCCTATTTCCACAGGATGACAAAGGAAAAGCCAGGTGACACTTGAATACATAATAGGTAGAATTACAGGAATAGAACCCTGAACTTAGGAATTCTAAGTCTTTTAAAATGGGATTCAAGCAAACTTGCCTGACCTTTGGCACTAAGGGATACATTATCTTTACTACATTGAACAATTAGGAAGAAAAAAAAATCTGCCCTTTGGTCTTAAGGGAGACACTATCTCTGTCCTCTAAGGATGTTAATGACAAAAGCATCCTTGGAAAGATAGAGTGGAACCAAGGAGAAATGCTCTGCCTTCAAGATGTGCCAAAACACAAGAAACCTATGGAGTGCTGTCTCCAATACCTACCCCTATTTTTATACTGTCTTGTCTTCTGGCCATAAGTTTGCCATTTCCCTGGCCACTCAGATTAATCTGAACAACATAGCCTGTGACCAAATCTATTTCTTTACAGCATCTAATTAATTAAGGCTATCCTCATCAGGACTCCGTACAGCAGCATGTGGCAACATGACGTATTGACCTCAAAAATGTTCAAAAGAGTCTCACACCTACCAGTTGAACAAATTTCCTAAACATCAGGGAGTGCCTTAGAAATCCAGGTGGCTTTCTCTTTAAGATTCTGTAATGACATTTTCACTTTTCTTGAGGCCTTACTCCAAGTACCAGTATAACAACTGCATGGAATCTGCCTTGGCCCATGAAAGGGATGCCTAGGACAATTGTACCTTTCATAACAATTCTGTCCGATCAGTTAAGTCTGAACTGAATACTTTTCTGAGCTGAAAAGATGTCATAGATCACTTCAATTAGACTCAGAGTCATATTTTGTATCCCTTTTTCTAATTAAATAGCCCCCATAGTAATAATAACTGTGTTTAGTTTGTGCATAAATTAGAACTCAGTTATCCCATGGCAACCTCCATGTAACTTAAGGTAGAGTCTTTTGGGAAAAACATGCATCATTAATCTGAGTGTTACATGATGTACTGGTGGATTTTTCTTAAATGCTTGTAGGTCTTTTAAAAC
>NW_007798302.1:0-1304 GCF_000696425.1 Galeopterus variegatus | reverse complement strand
TTGGTACTGTCAGAATTTTTTCTTTTGGTGGCTGGCCAGCAAGGGTATCTGAACCCTTGACCTTAATGGTATTGTCAGAAATTTTTAAAAAGCCATTTAATAGGTATGTTGTGATATCTCATTGTGGCTATAATCTACATGTCCTTAATGACTACTTATGTTGAGCATCTTTTAATGTGTTTATTTGCCACCCATATATCTGCTTTGGTGAAGTGTCTTTTGTTGTATTTTCATTTGCTATTTGGTTATGTTTTCTTGTTTCTTTGTATCCCAAGTGATTTTTGACTGCATTTTGGATGTTATGTTGTATTGATTCTGGGTCTCATTACAATTTCCCTGAGAATATTGATTTTTTTTGTTTTTTTTAGAAGGTATTATCAGCAGCTTCTACCCTACTTGCTTTTTTGAAGATAATCTGTCTTTTTTTCCCTTTGGCTTCTTCTCTTTGCCTGTTTTTATTTTTATGTTTTTCTCTAATTTTCCTGTAAGTGTGTCAATGTGTGAATTTCTTTTTATTTATCATGCTTGTGGTTCTTAGTGCATCTTCAAACTTTGAATCGATGTATTCAATTCTTCCAATATTTTGAGGTAAAATTTCTATCCAGTATCTTTTCAAGTATTGCTTTTCTCTTATTTTCTCTCTCCTTTCCCTCCAGGACTGCAATTAACTACACGCTGGACTTTCTGTTGGCTTTAGTTTCTCTTTTATGGTTTCATTCTTTTTTTTTTCCTCTGTGCTACGTTCTGAATATCTTTTTGGCTAATTTCCTCTTCAGCTGTGTCTAATCTGATTTTATACTCATCTATTTAATTTGTAATTTGCAAGATTTTGCTTTTAAGTTTTAAAATTTCTATTTGGTGTTTTTTGTTTGTTTTTGTCAAATTTGCCCAGACGTTTTTACAGTTTTACAGCCAAAATTTCCTAATCTGTCTTTTATCTCCTTGTTCATGATAAGCATAGCTATTTTGAAAACTGTGCTATATAACCCCAATATTTTGAGTCCTTTATGTTTTTGTTTCTATTGTATCCTTTTTTCCTGCTGTTTCTCATTTATGTTGTCTATTCACATGCTTTAGTATCTTTGAATGTGCCTCGGGCATTTTATTTGAAAAATTGTTTCAGAAATAGTTTGAGAACTTGGAGAAATATTACCTCTCTCCAGAGAGGATAGTTATTTCTCCTTGCTTGGGGATTCTCTTAATCTAGATTTACCCCACAGCACTGAGACTTTTCCTGGACAAGTAGGTGACTGGAAAACTATATAAGGACTATTTTATTTCAATTTTCCTTTTCTCTTAGGGAA
>NW_007798301.1:0-1304 GCF_000696425.1 Galeopterus variegatus | reverse complement strand
AAAAAAACAAGTGAAATACTTATTGAATCAGCAGCAAATTCATGTGAAAATAAAAAGTGAAAATAAATGAGCTAGGCATTCAGCTTAAAGAATTAGACAAAAGAAACACACCAAACATAAGAACAGTGTACAGAAGGAAACAAGAAGCAGAAAGCAGAAATTAAAGATTTAAAACGGACAATGTAGTAAGATTGATAAATCCAAGAGGTTTTGTTTCTGTTTATGTTTTTGTTTTCAAACCTAATACACACAAAAAATCTAGAATGCCAATACAGGTGAAGTAAATTAAAGACAACGATATACAAGATAATTATAACAGATGTCAAAAATAAAATA
The DNA here is from genome assembly GCF_000696425.1 of Galeopterus variegatus. NCBI lineage: Eukaryota > Metazoa > Chordata > Mammalia > Dermoptera > Cynocephalidae > Galeopterus > Galeopterus variegatus. The sequence goes on along the minus strand of NW_007798301.1, from coordinate 968 downwards.
ATATTCTTTTGGAAACTAGAAATGACCTAAATTTACTCAGTAGAAAGTATAATGTCTGAATAGACCATTAAGCAGCCAATTAACTAAAATAGTTTTCAAAGTACCACTAATAAAATGATTCACAGAAGAGTTGGTTTTAATAGGCAAATTTCTTCAAATTATAAAGAACAAATTTCCTATGTCATATAAGATGTCCCAGGACTTAGAAAAGGAGAAAAGAGTGCTTCTTTTTACAACTTTATAAAGTTTGCATAACATTCACAACTGACAGAGATAAATTTTTCATACTCTTTACGATAATTATTCCATGTAACTTGTTTTTTACTGGTCTTTTTAGAAGCACAAAGATAAATTTTAAGCTTAAAGATATATGTGGTGCATATTTGTAATCATATTTTCTTGGTTCTGTTTCTCTGTAGACCTTGTTTTACATTTTTAATTTACAAATATTTTATGCATTCTTCTTGAAAATTATAATTTTGTATGTATTTTTTTAAAAGTATTTATTTTACTTTTAATTGACACATATTAATTGTACATACTTATGGGGTACAGAGTTATATTTCAATACATGTATATCTCCTGTCGATGGACACCTAGGTTGATTCCATATCTTGGCTATTGTGAATAGTGCTGCAATAAACATGGGGTGGAGATATCTCTTCATTATGCTAATTTCCTTTCCTTTGGATAAATACCCAGCAGTAGGATGGCTGGATTACATGGTAGTTCTATTTTTAGTTTTTTGAGGAACCTCCATCCTGTTTTCCATAATGACTTTACTAATTTACATTCCCACCAACAGTGTATAACAGCTCCCATTTCTCTGCATCCTTGCCAGCACTTGTTATTTTTTGTCTTTTTGATAATAACCATTCTAACTGGTGTGAGATAATATCTTATTGTGGTTTTGATTTGCATTTCCCTTATGATTAGTGATTTTGAGCATTTCTGTATATCTCTTGGCC
>NW_007798300.1:0-1304 GCF_000696425.1 Galeopterus variegatus | reverse complement strand
ATCATCTAGGCAAAGAATCAGCAGAGAAACACAAGATTTAAACAACACTCTAGACCAATTGTACTTGGCAGATATCTACAGAACATTCAATCCAACAACCTCAGAATATTTTTTCTTCTCATCAGCACATGGATCATTCTCCAGGATAGATCAGATGTTAGGTCACAAATCAAGTCTCAACAAATTCAAAAATATTGAAATTATCCCACGTATTTTTCAGACCACAATTGATTAAAATTTGAAATCAATAACAAATGAAATTTTGGAAACTATACAAACACATGGAAATTAAACAGCATTCTACTTAACGACATATGGATCCAAGAAGAAATCAAACAGGAAATCAAAAAATTTATGGAAACTAATGAAAACAATGATACACCATACCAAAACCTGTGGGATACTGCAAAAGCAGTACTAAGGGGGAAATTCATTGCATTAAATACTTACTTCAGAAGAATGGAAAGATGGCAAGTGAACAACATAATACTTCACCTTAAAGAACTAGAAAAACAAGAACAATCCAAACCCAAAGTTAGCAGATGGAAAGATATCATTAAGATGAGAGCAGACCTTAATGAAATTGAAACCCAAAAAACGATAAAAAAGATCAATGAATCAAAAAGTTGGTTTTTTGAAAAGATAAATAAAATTGAGAAACCGTTAGCACAGCTAAATAAAAAAAGGAGAAGACCAAATAACAACAATTGGAAATGAAAAAGTTGATTTTACAACTGATATGTTTGAAATACAAGGAATCATTGGAGACTACTATAAACAACTATATGCCAACAAATTTGAAAATCTGGAGGAAATGGATAAATTTCTGGACACACACAAACTACCAATACTGAGCCAAGAAGATGTAGAAAATCTGAACAGACCAATAACAATAAAGGAGATTGAAGCTGTTATCAGAAGGCTCCCAACAAAGAAAAGCCCAGAAACAGATGGATTCACAGCAAAATTCTACCAAATATTCAAAGAGGAATTGAAACCAATTCTCTACAAACTACTCCAAAAGATTGAAACAGAGTCAATTTTCCCAAACTCATTCTATGAAACAAACATCATCCTGATACCAAAACCAGGTAATGATACAACTCAAAAAGAAAATTACAGGCCAATATCCTTGATGAATATAGATGTGAAAATCCTCAAAAAACTACTAGCTAACAGAATGCAGCAATACATATGCAAAATTATACACCATGATCAACTGGGATTCATCCCAATGATGCAGGTTTGGTTCAACATATGCAAATCAATAAATGTGATACACCATATCAATAAAATCAAACACA
>NW_007798299.1:0-1304 GCF_000696425.1 Galeopterus variegatus | reverse complement strand
ATCCAATCCTAAACTTGCTCAGCTTGCCTACCCTCCCTCACTCATTTTTGCCTGTGAAACCCAGAATGAAGGCTCTCACCTAAGCTTTCCCTCTCGTCCCTGCTGCCTCCTGACATGCCTGGTGATTCCCTGTGGACCCTGCGTGGTGTGGTGTGTCCTCTCCTTTGGGGGAACTGTGAGCAACCAACCCTTCTTTCAAGGCAGCCGTCTCTGTGTCTGTCGTCTTACACGTGATTGAGGAAGAATCCAGGGTACATTTTAACACACATATGCCCCCATGCAGCCTCAGTGTCATCACCCTACCCTGCTTTTGTTCTTTGGGATTCTTATCAGCATCTGAAAGTATCCTGCATGTTGTTGATTTACTTTTTATCTTGTGAATACAAGCCTTGTATTCTGGATGCTGGAATAAGAGGGCTGGGGCTCTTCTGTCATGTTCATCACCAATCCCTGTGCCCAGATGAAAAATGGGCAATCAGTCAATATTCTAAACTAAATGAAGCCTGTAGACATTAGGAGAAGAGCAACGATGGAATTAAATGAACAATGTTTGAGAAATTTTGAAAGTTCTAAAAACTATACAATTAAAATGGTGAGTTAGATGTATTCTTTTAGCCTCTAAAATTAAACATTTCATGTAACATCACAAGCAGGCCTTGGAAAGGCTTTGCGGAAGTACTTGTGTACATTTTCCTGCACATAAGACCAAGGTAGCTGTAGCAGTCTCAGAAAAAGTTATTAGAGAGAAATATACAAAGGCATACAAGTGGCTTATATGTTTCTCCCCTCTTCCTGGGCAATTGGACTACATCTCCCAGGACCCCTTGCAGCTGGATCTGGTCATGTGATCAGGCCCCAGCCAATAGACTATGAGTGGAACTGACACGTGCTGCCTCCAAGCCGGGCTTTTACCTTCTCAGGTGGACTTTGAGACCACGGGGGGAATGCAGAAGTGACATAGAACGGGAGGTATCCTGGTTTCTATCACTGGGAGAGGTGTCAGCAGCGTTCATTTAAGCTTGTGCTGAGGGAAACCACTGAGATCTCATGGGGGCGCTGCTTAGCACCTGTTGTCCTAATTTACGCAGAGACCTCTAATGTCACGGGAGGCAGAGTTGGTTCCAAATGCTGGTGATGGCCCTCTTCACACAGGGAGACGCACTCCTTGAAGACCCGAGGTCGCGGGCGTGGTACAGACTTACTGACACGGCTCACTGCCCATTCGTGGACTGTCCAGGTCCACCCCTCCGCTCTCCTTCCTTCAGAAGCTGCCATCAGGGCAGCTCCTTATGACTCAGCATGTC
>NW_007798298.1:0-1304 GCF_000696425.1 Galeopterus variegatus | reverse complement strand
ATGATGATGATGATGATGATGATGATGATGATAAAACATATTGCAAAATATCTGCATCATCAACTTCAGCCCTAGTATAACAAGTTATTTCTTATGGTCATTAAAAGCACAAAACTACATTAGGCAAAAGTAGATTATCTTTATTGATTTTTGTCTATAAATTCAATATTGGAAGCCTAATTCTTGCTCAGTTTATGGCTAAAAAGGGGCTGATTTAAATAGATAATTTTTAAAAAAAATTTAATACAACTGATAATTATTGTGATTTGTTACAATTTGTTAGGAGACTTTAATGATTGAAAACGTTTTAGGTGGGGAAGTTACTTCTTACAGAATGAATCTCTCTCTCTCTTTCTCTCATTCTCTGCCAAGAAGAGATGGAAAGAGAAGGAAAAGTTAAAAGTTGATTGTTATACAATTTTCCTGCTAAGATTTTATAGCAGTGAGAGTCGCGTTTCACTGAATTATCCACTGATATCTCACAAGTTTGCCATCAATGAATGAATGAATGGTGTTTTAAGCCTTTCAGACATATGTTGCCTATTTGTTGGCATTTTACTCTAAAGAGATTATTTTTCCCAAATTTGTATACCTTTTCTTTTATTTCATAAACAGTGGGCTTGTGTGTTCCTATTTTATCCAGTGTGTTGCATTGTAATACCATCGTCATTTGTTTTGATGCTCAGCTTGTATTCATTTGGCCCAGGGAGCCATTTCAAGCTGGATTCTCAATGCCTTTCTGATGTGTTCTCATTATTTTTTGAGCCTGTCCTCAATTTCTACTCCAAAATACTCTAGGTTCATTTTGTATTTTCCCTGCCTCAGCCCCAGAATCTACAGTTTGTTCAAGGAGATCTCCAAGGAGTGTTGTATTTGGAGACCAAGACCTGGGAACTCATGGTGCTGCTTAGTCTTTCACTGTAAAATGACCATTCCCACTGCACTCTATCCCTTCCTGAGCACTGCAGCCTCCTCCACCTTGTTCTCCTGCCTGCTTTCTCTCTTGGCAATCACTTCTTTCTCTCAATCCAATTATCTATATGACAGCCAGGGCATCTTTTACAAATGTATATCAGATCACTTCTTTAACCTTCTTATACACTCTAAGGGCTTCCTTTCACTCTTTACATTAAAAGAGAAAAATAAAGAAAAGGAAAGAAGGAAGAGAGGGAGAGAGGGAGGGAGGGAGATACTGAAAGACCCTCCATGATCTGTTCTTTTCCTCCCTCTTTGACTTTCATCTCATATCATCCTTCAGTAACGGGGCTCCAACCACAATAACCTTCCTTTTTTAATTCAAACAC
>NW_007798297.1:0-1304 GCF_000696425.1 Galeopterus variegatus | reverse complement strand
TCTGTCCTCTCTGTGCTTAATCAGGACATCTTTTTAAAAACAGGAAGCTTTTTAAACAAGGACTTAAAATGATCTACTTTGTATTTCAAAGGGATCCATGTTTAAAAGGATACATAAAAGCCTGAACAAAGACAAGGATGTGGATACCACTTCGAGTAATATTTAAGGGGTATAGAGCAGGTGACTTCAGGAGACTCAAGCCTAAGCACTTGGTGAGGATTTGGGGTGGTAATTGCATTTTGCTTTGAGTCTTTAGGTGGATCACAGTGATGTTAACTGGAATCAAAAACAGGGAAATCTTGCATATTCTTGTACTTGTAGGATATACGGGTAGAAAAGTTCAGAAGGCAGGTGGAAATACAGGTCAAGAGTTCTGCAGATTTGTAGATAAATGAAGAGACCATCTTATAGCTGGAAGTTGGAAACGTGGCAGTAGATTAAATTATACAGGGAGGGTGTGTACAATGAGTAGAGACTGGTACAATGCACACTATTAATGTAACGAGTACAGAATGGAATTATATTTACAAGGTGACTCAAGAAAGACTATTTCAGGGAACACTGTTATTCCTCACTCATGAAAGGACAGTTAATGAATTGAGATAATGATGGACAATAAAGACCAAATAAGTTAAGATTTTGAAATGGAGGATGATCAATATTGCTTGAAATAGCAATAAAAAAAGGAGGTCAGAACATGACAATTGTCAAGAGAGGTAGAGAGTTAGGCCTCATGGATGAGATGAGGGCTAGAAGGGGCCTTTCAAGATCCATCCCTAACACCAATGCCTGCAGCGCAGAGTCGGAGCCCGTCTCAGATGGCATTGGCTGTCGCTCCTGTTCATCAGTACCGGCTGATCAGCAATTGTTCTTTATATTGGGATGTGTTCTTCATTTCACCATCTCCAGCATTTAGCTGACCAGATCAAAATACAAACGATTATAAGTTAGAACCCATCCTAGGAAGGAGTATTTCACCAAATACAAACAGGTTAGGCATCTAGGCCTTGTGGTTGCTCTGGAATTAACAAGTAGCAAAATTGTGCTGTTCAGCCAGAAGGATGACAGACCTATTTCACAGGAAATGCACTAGAGCCAATTGCCTCTGAACAGGTGAGAAAACATTTTCAGGTCTCATTATTATCGCATAATAGTTTAGCTTTTATGCAGACTGAGAGCCGCTTTCTTCTCTTTCTCTGTCAGAGCTCTCTCCTCTACACTGCTTTACCCTGTGAACTCTCAATGCCTGGGACTCCACAGACATTCCTCAACTCAGGGAAGATTCCTGAACTTAGCTTGGTTTC
>NW_007798296.1:0-1304 GCF_000696425.1 Galeopterus variegatus | reverse complement strand
TGTGTGTGTGTGTGTGTGTGTGTATAATTCAGATTTGGCAAGCAGTTCCCTAATTGCTTCTGTCACATATGTTAACTCCATTCCTAATTGCCTTAAAGAGTTTTAAAGATGGAAAAACACATTTTAAAGGCAAACATTATGGATAGGCAGACTGTTTATAGTTCCTAGTATATGCTTGGCAAAAACAAACAAAGATATCACAGAAACATGCATACCCCCAAAATTAATCATGGCATATTTAGTGAAACTGTTTTACAGAGAGAAAATAGTAAAATTAGAATTTGGCCCTCTTCTAGAATTTTAAATAAATAATTATTTAAGTGTATGTATTTCATAAATTACCCCCAAGTAATTTAGAACTGTCTTCATAAATTTTTTTCTATTATATATAATGTGAACATAGAATGAGCAGTTATTACTAGGAAGCCACATTTACATAAAATACTATATCTGATCATAATAGCAGTCATAAGCTGTTACCTTGTTCTCTGCAGTGCCACGTTCTTTTTATTTGTATTAATTTCATTGTGACATTTGAAATCAAAGTAATTACTGAAGCAAAATTTTCAGAAATCAGAACACCAAAACTTTAGCAAGATGATGTATTAATGCTAGTTTTTCTAATCAAGTGAGGAAAAGGAAATGAGTGTTCTTGCTTTTAGTAATATATTCTCAATGGAGAAGAAAATTGTAAAGAGCCTGGTAACTAAAAACTCATTTATATTTGTGAACAATCCTGTTTCCATAGTATTTACCTCTTTCTATAATTAAAATATAGAAGTGAAACATTAAATTAATTTCAGAATGACTGCCAGTCACAAAAGAGCAGTATTTTACATTTTTTAAAAAATGTATAATTGAAGACAGTTTTTCAGCAGTAATGGAGATGATAACCAGACACATTGGGAGGAGAGGAGGAATGAGGAAGTTATTCAATATTTTCATATACCATAAAGAGAAAACACAAGCAATCATAATATCTAGTACTTACTCAAATGAGCCAGATTCAGTATGGAAATTGGGAGGGAGAATGATATATTGGGTGGACCAGTTTAACAACCAAAAACTGTGGATAATTATATGACGTCGATCCTTAAAGAGAGAAAAAAGGAAGCTTTGACTTGCTAAGACATTAACATCCAAGTCTATGTCTTTTTTTTTTTGTCTTATTTTTTTTTTTCGTGACCGGCAACAGACCGCAACCCTCAGTGTTCCGCCCGTACCGGACCGGGACCGGCAACATGATCGCAACCCTCGGTGTTTCGCCCGCACCTTGCTCAGCCAGTGAGCGGCCGGTCTGTACG
>NW_007798295.1:0-1304 GCF_000696425.1 Galeopterus variegatus | reverse complement strand
GTGAACATTCTACACATTTGCTGTCTTATTCATTGTTCTCTCTCTTTACACACACACACACTCACACTGACACTCACATTCTTCTTTTTTTTTCCCTTGAGAGTGGGTAGCAGGTAAATGATGCATTACCCCTAAACACTTCAGTGTGCACTTACTAAACAAAAGACATCCTCGAATAAAGCTGCTGTAATGTACCCATCAAAATTAGGAGATTGATATTGATTTTATACCAACATATAATTCAGAGATTCCATTAACATTTAACCCATTTTCCCAATAATATTCTTTACAGGTTGAGAATCCAAACCAGAATCACTTGTATTCAGTCGTCATTTCTTGTGGTTTATTTCAACTCGAGACAGTTCTTCAGTCTTTCCTAGCCCTTCAAGGCCTTGATATTTTTGAACTATCCACACCAGTTACTTTGAAGGATGCCCCTAAATTTGGGTTTGTTTGATATTTTCTCAGGATTAGATTAACATGATGAATTTTTTCCAGGAATACCACAGAAATGACAGGATGAACATGTGTAAATTTGTTCTATTGCTGGTGAGGTTAACTTTTTTTGCTTGGTTGAGATGTTATCTGCTAGATCTTTCTGATATAAAATTAGTGTTTGTGGGGTGCTTTAAGATGGTGCAAATATCCTATTCCTCATTAAATTTTCACTCACTAGTTTACATGTTCATTGATAATTCTTGCCTAAATCAATTATTGCTATGCTGCTTACCAAATAACAATTTTCTAATTCCATAATTCCTTCTACATTTATTATTTGACATCTACTATAAGGTAGACTCTTTTCCTTACCCCATTTGCTTATGTATATATGGATGTGTTTATATTTGTATGGGTCCATGGATTCCTATTTTATTCAATATTTTATAACCCAGTATTATCATTATTTATCTTAATGCTCAATTTGTCCCAGATTTAGTCAGTGAGAGCCCATTCATTTCGACTCCTACATCCTTTCAGCATGTCCCTGTCTTTCCTTGAGAACTTCCATACACTCTGCACAAAGTGTTCCAGGCTTATCTTGTACTTTCCTCATCCCAGTCCTGGAATCAGCCATTTTTCTAAGGGCCCCTGTTTATTTATTTATTTATTTTCTCCTAAGTGGAAAATGGTATTTAAAACCCAATATCTGAGATCTAGTTTTGCTTATTGCTACTGGGGTGTTGCTTCTAGGACCTCTGAACAGAGAGCTAGAAGGTAGATATATGCACATACATGCACATACACATCTATAGTTATTTCTATAGTTTTCTATCCCTATATATTAAAACCATTAGTTTATACAG
>NW_007798294.1:0-1304 GCF_000696425.1 Galeopterus variegatus | reverse complement strand
ACTTAATGTAACTGAATTGTGTACACTTAAATTGTTAGAATGTTAAATGTTACATTATGTATATTTTACCACAATAAAAAAATAGCAATAGAAGTTCCCTTTCTACAGTTTACTTTTCTATAAAAGTTTTGAAGGGGCAGCCAGTCCTCTGAAGGTAATGTTTTAAGCAGCCATAAGAACTTAAGTCAGACCAGTTCAACAAATATCAGCTGCTTTCAGATTATCAGCGATATCATTTTTAGATTGATAGATTTAGATTTAGCATTTTAGAATGCTTTGATTACTAAACATCATTAAGCTATACACTTTAAATGAATGGACTGTATGGTACATGAATTGTATCTCATTAAATCTATTCCAAAAAAAGAGAATACACAGGGATGAATATTTAGTATTACATACATTTCCAACACATAATTTAACTAGACATGACAATTTTCTTGGGGATTTTTTTTTTTGATTCATTGATATTAATATATTGGTTGGTGGCTTCCTTCAAATTTATAAAGAAAATAAATATTATATATATATGTACACATATATACACACACTTGTGTGTGTAGATATACTTATGTGTTTGTGTGTGCCTCCATTTTTTTGTTTGCTTCCAAAATTTGTATGTTGAAATCCTAATAGTCAACGTTATAGCCTTTGGAAAGTGATTAGGTAAAGAGGGTGGAGCCCTCATGAATGGGATTCATGTCCTTGAAAAGGACTAAAGATGAAGAGACCAGGGACCTCCCCCTCTGTCATGTGAGATTACAGTAAGAAGATGGCCAGCCATCTATAAACCCATAAGCAGGCTTTCACCAGACACCAAATCTGCTGGTGCTTTCATCTTGGACTTCCCAGCATCCAGAACTATGAAAAATAAATTTCTGTTGTTTATAAACCACCTAGTATATGGTATTCTGTTACAGTAGCCCAAATGAACTAAGACAGATACACACACACACACACACACACACATTTATAATTTATTTGAGACCTCATTATAGAACATTAAGTTTTTTTTAAATTTGTTTATGAGTTTTTTGCATGTTAATTATGCATTAGAGTTTTTAACAATTGTTTACAGTGTTAGCACCACATCATTTTAAAAGGCCATCAAAAAGCTTAATCATTTAGCAGGTTAATGAAGAGGAATGCCTCCACTGTTAATATAAATATAAATTACTAAAAACCCTAGCATGCAGCCATGTTCAAATTTTCATATTTTCCACACTTGAATTCCAGGTCAAGATAATTAAACGGCTACATACTCTCTTCCTCCTGTGAGCATGCTGAAAGTATAATATAAATTT
>NW_007798293.1:0-1304 GCF_000696425.1 Galeopterus variegatus | reverse complement strand
CCAGCTGTGTTCAGTAAAGCAAACCAAAAGTGCCAATTTATGTCTTGAGGATGTATGGAATGTGCCAACCAGTGGGCCTTTTGCATTTTTCCACCTAGAAGAAAAGTCTTCCTAAGGGAAAAAGGTTAGGGAGAAAAGCTAGCAGAATAACAAAAATCACTTATCAAAAAGGAGTGAGTCTAAATACAGCATTGTGTATGCAGCAGTCAAATTTGTCTCTGAACCCATAATTAGATCCAAGGAAATCAGTAATAACCAAAAAGCAGTTGCTACTGGAATTCTATAATGGTGGAGAAGAGATACTCCAGCTTTACTAATCCTCTAACTGAGGGTAGCGTAAAAAGAAAGCATTTCCACCTCTTCATAGTGAGTAAACAAATATGGAACCAGGATGATATGTTTGTATTAACCACAGAAAGCATCCAGTGAACAGGTGAGAAGTAAATAAACTTTCTCATAAGCATATTTGAAACCTCTGTTGAATCCCAGAAGTAATATGCAGGATTTGACAGGAAGGTCAGTGTTCTTCAGTAATAAATAAAGAGTAGCCCGTGAAACAAGGGTTACAAAGGCACAGCAATACACATTGCCAGCTGAATGAAAATCACTTGAAAATATTTATTGGTGTTTTCACCAATATACAAATTTATTGACTGAAATCACAGCTATAGAAACAGTGACTTTCATTGTTATTTGATTAAATCACTGAGTCAAATAATTGGTCAACTAGATAAAACATAAAAGTTAAAAAATAAATCAGAAACAAATCATTAAATTTACTAAATTTTTCACCATTAAGACTAAGGGAGCATCTACAAATGCTATGAATGACAACAAATTAGACAAAGCTTAACTGTTTCCTTTTTAATCAATCAGATATAAGCAAGGAGGCACAGGTATAAGGCATTACAAGCACTGTGTTTATGGCTGAAGCTTCAAATTAACCAATAGTTGTGTGTATTTGTATGATCACAGGAATATTGATTTCATGATTCTTTATATCATCAATTTTCCATGTTTAAGTAAATATCACCTACCTGAATAACATTCAAAAATACATATCACATATAAAATATATAAAGTATAAATGCATGTATTAATTACGTAAATACATAAAATATAAATAAACATGCACTTGGAATAACTTCCTGGGAGACCATTATTTAGTGCTATCATGGATAAGGGGGGGGGGGAGTTTGCCTTACATTTTTGTGTGCAATTTCTTTGGTAAAAAGAAAGAGTCGAAAAACTCATATTTCTATCTTCCTGGTTGTCCCCTGAGACAGAGGCAAAAGGAAGCAATA
>NW_007798292.1:0-1304 GCF_000696425.1 Galeopterus variegatus | reverse complement strand
AGACCAGGAAGTTATGGGAAGAGAACATAGGTGGGGTTATAGTTTAACAATATAGGCTGGTGACTTTCAGTGAAACAAGTCACATGACATTCCAGTGAGGCAATTAAGTGATCCTATCAACAAAAGCTTCATCTTAGCAAACATTCCTTCACCGTCCAGCAATTTTCCAGTATCTTTACGTTTCAGTCAGTAACTAGTCTGTCGTTGATCCAGCAATCTTGCTGTGCCATAAATCTTTATCTTACACCAGTGACTTTATAGCCTGAAAAAAATTTCCAGTCCTCCACAAGGTCAATATTTGAAACCGCAAGGCTTTGGAAACCCAGGCCCTGTGAAGTACATTTGCATTGAGAATCCTCTACACTCCAAATTCAGTAAGTTCCCATCTTCTTAAGTAGGGTACTTTCTGGGCTTAGCTTAGCTCCTTGGCTTAACCCCTCCTTGAAACTGTTCCTTTAGTGTCTTGCAGAAAGGCTTTACTAAGACCTTGGCACCATGTCTGTCTGTCATATTTCTTGCAATATCCCCTAATGCCTACACCAAATGAATGCTCAATGAATATCTGTTGGAGCTGGCCAATCAGAGTGTGCTGTTATAACACCGAGGCACCAAGGTCAAGGGTTCAGGTCACCTTACTGGCCAGTGCCAAAAAATATATATGTGTATTTGTTGGATGAATGAAAGGAACAACCTAACTGGCTAGTTTTATCTGTTCTGAGTTCTGCGTGGGTATTTATACTTAGGATGATGTCTAAAGCCTGTGTATTCCCCTTGAAGAGGACTTTCCATTTCCCAGCCTCTCGTGAAGTGCAAGTTGGAACAAGGAGAAGGCTCATGGCTGCTGGAAGGAGGAGACCTAAGTACTAGTCCAGGTAAATGGACAAGCACTAAGCCAGGGAAGGTCTTGGGAGCAAAAGCCACTTTGAAACTCAGTTTGTAACAACCCTGTGAGGCAAATATTATTATCCCCATTTTACACATGAGGAAATTAAGCTGAGTGACATTAATTGAATGGTTCAAAGTCTCACAGCTAGAAAGTGGTGAGGCTGGGATTTGAAGCAAGGTCTGTCTAACTCCAAATCTCACTATTCCTCACCTCCTCCTCACAAAGTCTCATAGGGCTAGGAGATGTCTGGGGCATGTGAGATGTTATGGGCCAGTGGACGAGTATCCTTCCTTACTGATGGGGAATGAGAGTCATCTTTGCTGGCCTGACACATTCCCTGCTTGGGGTTCACCTCACTGAGGATCTTAGGTGCCCGACCTTACCCACACTATCAGCTGTGATAGCTCCTTCTACCGCC
>NW_007798291.1:0-1304 GCF_000696425.1 Galeopterus variegatus | reverse complement strand
TTTTTTTCATTGCTAAGACATAATTTAAACATTCAAGCTGCTTCAGAATTCTCTTAAATTATACATAAATTGCTGAAGCAGCATTCCCGTTGTCTTCGGAGATGTGCAAAGCATTGAGTTCTGGAGACCCTTGTGGGAGAGGCTGTCCCCATGGCGAAGAACACGAACCTGGAGATCACGCTGACCTGACTCCCAGCTCTGCTACTTCCCTAAGTGGCTTTGGGGAAATTATTTTACCTTATTAAACCTCAACATCCTCATCTGTAAAATGGGTCATTGGGTCTTTAGAGCTGACGCATAGTCAAGCCCAACGCTTGGCCCACGTTAGAGGCTCCATAAACAGACGCTATTATTACTACTATGAGTATTTCTACTGTTACTACAGCAGCTACTCCTACTACTGTGACTGCTACTGTTACTGTTACTACTCTTACTACCACTGCAACAGCTGCTACTGTTACTCCTCCTCGTCCTCCTGCCAGCACCATGGAGACAACACAACTCAGCTGAGTATGGGAGCGTGAATCATCGGCAGCTCAGTCCTCGCCCACACCGGTAACGGAGTGCTTACATTTGCCAGCATTTTTGCACGGAGCTGGGTTGAAGGCTGGGCAGACTCTGTCACTTTCCTCATGTAGTAGAATCTGGTGTTAGACAAAGTCATGACTCAACCAGGGAATCCTGTAAGAGCTAGAGTACAGCCGATCTATTTCAGGAGTTTTCCAAACTTGTCACTCTGGTACTCCCTGTCTATTTCTGTCCTGCGTACCACCCATGTTGTTATTTCCTTAAGTTAATTTTTCTTTTAAATGATTTCTTTTTTATCGGTCAAATAAATGTGGTTTTGAAGAAAAATAGATAATGCTATAATAAATATGAAACTAGTATCACCTGCCATGAAAGAAACTATAAAAATAAAAATGATGAAAGCAATCACGTGTCGTTGAATTTTTTCCTGTTGGAAGTTCTGAGACTTGGGCTCTCTCTGTTAGAAAGGGAGGCTAGCAAGTCGTAGAGAGGTGTTAAAGACACACAAGCACTGGAATGAAACTTTCTTGAGTTACCAGAAGTGGCTGATAAACAACCGAAGCGGGAATGACTTTCTCCCTGTAGGATTCAGTGATACCTAATGCTCTATGCGTGTCATCTCCGGAATCACTGCTGACCTTCATTAAGAAGGAATAATGATCTCTTCTCAGGAAGAGGAGAGGCAGGGAAGACGTAGGCCCTAGAGCAGACTGTATCTCATCTGCATCTAATTGTCCAGGTGGCCAAGGAGACAGGTGAGCATCCCAGGGGGAAGA
>NW_007798290.1:0-1304 GCF_000696425.1 Galeopterus variegatus | reverse complement strand
TCCATACCTGGTACATGATGGGGACTATGGAAATATTCAGAGTACCAAAGTAAAAAAAAAAAAATAACTGGAGTACAATAAAAAATTATGAAAGAAAAGCTCCACTGCTTGGGCAGGTTATTGCCATAAAATACTTTTATATTATTGATATAAATATAATTAATTGGCTATAGAAAGAAAAACATCTAAAATGAAAAACTTATTTCAAAAAAAATAGTATGTGTGGAACTCTCTGTTGTAATTTAATGGCAAACCAGCTATTTCTGTCCATCCAACCTGCTAAGAAGAAACAGGAGAGTTGGTACATATTAAACACATTGTGTGAAAGCACCATAAACCCAAGGAAGCAAGCATTGCAGGAGACTGGATCTCAGTTTGAAGAGAAGCCCCGATGGCAAGACCCAAAGTTGATATTCGTTTTCCCTCAAGGTTTATACTAATTCAAAGGAGGTGACTGAGAAGCCAAGATGCTACTAGGAACTTTTAGATGAGAAGTTAAGCACCTGACCAGGGCTTTCAGCAGCCTCACCAAATCAGGGGACGCACATTGAGTTCAGGGCCCACCAAGGCAGAGAAGATCTTGAAAACAGTCCAAAGATTGACATGACATCCCTGATAGGCTATTTACTTCATGTTGATATAAACTAGAAATAGAAAACTCCTCCCGATTTATGACATCCATCTTCTAAAGGACTCACTCACTGATTGAGGTGAGATGAACTATCTAAGCCCACCTCTCAAAACAAAAGGAAAACGCTTCCAGGAAAAAAAAATAAAATCATCCAGAGCATACAATTGTCTTTAAAGCATTTCATACAGAAAATCCAGCATGTAATAAAAAATAAGTATACGCGCAAAATGTAATGAGAAAGGGTTAGTTTCAGGCCTACGATCTACTTTCTTCTTTTACTGGGGGTACCTGAGACAGATAGACATCTGTGCTGGAAATTTAGAGTCACGGTGAGATACAACTGCACACCGACTAGAAAGCTACATCAAAAGAACTAACTATAACAAGTGCTGGCAAGGAGGTAGAGCAACCACAAATCTTACTGATGGTAGGATGTCAAATAGTACAATCACATCCCAAGACACTTTGACATGTTCTAGAAAAAATGAAATATATGACTCTCATGTAATCCTGTCATTTCTTTCCTTCATGTTTTTCAAAGACAATACGAAACAAATACACAAGCAGAAAAACCCAAAGTATATGTTTATACAAAGTCCTGTACAAGTAGAGTTTTGGTAGCATGTGAATGGTGAAAGGGCTTGAGCAGAAACAGGAAGGAGAAATATAATGG
>NW_007798289.1:0-1304 GCF_000696425.1 Galeopterus variegatus | reverse complement strand
CTATATTTTCTGAGTTCTTTAATTTCTGTGCATGATTTATGGTGTTTGGGTAGACATACTACATGTGGATTATAGGTTTCTTCCCCTTAACTCTTTGCAAATATGGCTGTATTATTTTTCTGGCATTCGTGGTTACTATGAAAAAGTACAAAGATAGCCTGTTTTGTTTGGTTTTGTTTTTTCTTCGTAAGTAATTTATTTTTTTACCTGCTTCCTTGAGGATTTCTTTTTTAATCCTTGAAGTCCAATAATTAATAAGGATAAATCTTGGTATCAGTATATATCCTAGAATAATTTAACATTTTTTTTTCCTATAGATTTAACTCTTTCTTCATTTCAGGGATCTTTTTTTTTAAATCTTTGAATATGTTTTCTTTTTCATGCCAGCGGCACTAATTATTCTTGTGTTGGGATATTTGTTTATGTCTTCTACATCTGTTATCTTTTCCCAAATATTTACAATTATTTCATATTTTCTCTGCAGTGACAGTGATTATTTCAAGCTTTCCTGGGATGTAATTCATTTTTATATTACCTCTCCCTTGTTTGCAATTAAAATTTAGTTTTAGTTCTGTATGTCTGTTACTTATAAATTATTTTGCTTTGATATGATGGGGAGTCAGTTTTCCTTAACCCCCTAACTTATTTATGTATGAACTGTTTGTCTTCCCCTCTAGAGTTTGAGCCAAAGATTTTATATTTTTCACTTTTATACCACTGAAATGTACGCATGTGTGTGTCTAGGGGAAGAATATTTTTTTATTATTTTTATTTTTTTATTTTATTTTAACTTCTCAATAGTCACTGTAGTTGATTTTCGTGTCCCTCTACCCATTCCTCCTCCCTCTCCCTCTCTCCCCCCCACACATCAAATCTGTTCACTTGTCTTAAGTTCAAGGAATTGTTGTGATTGTTGTATCTTCTTCCCCCCTCCCACCCTTTATTTGTTTATGTGTTTATTTATTTATTTATTTTTAGCTCCCACAAATAATGAGAACATGTGGTATTTCTCTCTCTGTGCCTGACTTGTTTCACTTAATATAATTTTCTCTAAGTCCATCCATGTTGTTGTGAATGACAGTATTTCATTCTTTTTTATAGCAGAGTAGAATTCCCTTGTGTAGATATACTACTGTTTCCTTATCCACTCATCTGATGATGGCTCATCATCACTCAGCATCTGGGAAATGCAAGTGAGGACCACTTTGAGATACCTTCTCACTCTGGTCAAGATGGCTAGTACCCAAAAGGCTGAGAATGATAAGTGCAGGTGAGGATGCGGAGAAAAAGGAACTCTCATACAT
>NW_007798288.1:0-1305 GCF_000696425.1 Galeopterus variegatus | reverse complement strand
TAAAAAGCTTATGGAATTTACGGTACACAAGTTTTCACAGTACCATTTATCGAAGAGGCAGTCTTCTCCCCAGTGTGTGCTCTTGGTCCCTTCATCAAAGATCAATTGGCTGTAAATACATGGATTGATTACTGCGTTCTTTATTCTGTTCCAGTGGTCTGACTGTCTGTTCCTAAGCCAGCGTTATTCTGCTTTTGTTACGACAGCTTTGTAGTATAATTTGAAGTCATATAATATTGTGTCTTTGGCTTTATTTTTGCCAAGATTGCTTTGGCTATTTGGGGTCTTTTCTTGTTCCATATGAATATTTGGATTGTTTTTCTATTTCTGTGAGAAAGTCATTGATAGTTTGATGGGGATTGCATTGAATCTGTACATTACTTTGGGTAGTATAAGCATTTTTACAATGTTTGTACTTCGAATCCAGGAGCATTGAGTGTCTTTCCATCATTTTGTGTCCTCATTAATTTTTTTCAACAGTGATTTGTAGTTCTCATTGTAAAGATCTTTCACCTCCTTGGTACTATTGATTCCTAGGTATTTTATTTTTTGGTGACTATTGTAAATGGGCTTGCTTTCTTGATTTTTTTCCTGCTAGCTCATTGTTTGAAAATAAAAACACCATTAATCTTTTGTGTGTTGATTTTGTATACTGCGATCTTACTGAAATAATTAATCAGCTCTAAGAGATTTTTAGTAGAGTATTCAGGTTTTTCTATATACAGGATAATGACATCTGCAAACAGGGAAAGTTTGACTTTGTCTTTTCCAATATGGAAGCCCTTTATTCTTTCTCTTGTCTTAATGCTCTTGTTGGTACTTCCAATACTATGTTAGGAAGGAGTTGTAAGACTGGGAATCCTTGCATTGTTCCTTTTCTTAAGGAAAAGGCTTCCAGCATGTCCTCATTCAGGATGATATTGGAGGTGGGTTTATTGTACATGGATTTTAGTGTGTTGAGATATTTTCCTTCTATACCTAAATTGCTGAGGGTATTTATGATAATGTAATGTTGAATTACTTCAAATGCTTTTCCTGGGTCTATTGAGATAACCACATGGTTTTTGTCCTTGATTTTGTTCATGTGGTGTACGCATGTGTTAGCCCATCATTGCCTCCCTGGGATAAATCCCACTTAATAATGGTATGTGATTGTCGAGATTAAATGCTGCATTGTGTTGGCTAAAATTTGGGGGGGGGGGCTTTGCCTCTTTGTTCATCAAAGACATGGGCCTGTAGCTTTACTTTTTTGTTGTGTCTTTGCTGGTTTTGATATTAGGGTGATTCTGGTCAGATAGGACAAAT
>NW_007798287.1:0-1305 GCF_000696425.1 Galeopterus variegatus | reverse complement strand
TTGGTTTTCAGAGGCAAACTCCCAGGAGCTTTGCAGAATGTTACTTAGAAAAACTAAACCACGGATTTTTTTTTTTCTTTTTTGAGCTTTATTTATAAAATGATCTAATTTTTAAAAATGCATGATTATTTTTTAAATATTTATGCTTGGAAACATATATGGGTCAGCATGGTATAAATACAGAGTATTTTTTAAGAACTTTTAGGGCTGGCCAGTTAGCTCAGTTGGTTAGAGCATGGTGTTATAACAACAAGGTCAAGGGTTTGGCTCCTACAAGGCTTTAGGCCTTTTTTTTAAATTCTTCTCTTAAGATTAAACTTTCAGTGACAAATTGACTTTCTATTGTAATAACAATAATAATAAAATAATAATAATAATAATTATTATTATTATTATTGCATTTTTTAAATAAATGAGCTATTAGACAGTGATGAACAATAAATAGAGTGACAATTATTTAAATGAGTCTAACAGGTGATTTAGTGATTTTGTTGTCACTACTGCTATTCTATGTCTGGTATTCAGCAGACTATGAGATGGGTTTACATCCAGAAAATTCTGTGATGAATGCATGAGTTGGAGACAGGCTATGGTAAGTACCTGAGTGGCTGAAAAGACAGGTTGGCCTTGGAGAAAGTGGTCTCTGGCAATTTGGAAACCCCTTTCTGCTAAAGCTTCAGTATGTGACATCAGAAGAATTGATCCTCTGAGTACCTCTCTCGGCCATGTGGTCTGAAACTGAAACCTAATTTCATGATATTGAAAGAACGAGTGAATCCATGGGGACAGAATTTTTTATTGGAATGGAATATCTAAGAAGCATTACACCCCAGATGGATCTCAGTGTCCTGGATTTGCTGTGGTCTCTATGGAGTCATGATCATCTTTTCCTGGACTGTTTCTCCAGTTCTCCCTCCAGACAACCCTGTCTTCTCCAGCTTTCTGTGGAACATTATAGGAAGTCCTTAAGCCTGGGAGTCTTTATTTTTTACTTATTCTAAACACATTTATATCCATTTCAGTATTTATAACTTCAAATTGTTCTTTTTTATGTTATTATTATTTTCTACTCATGTATGTGTAATTTAATACAATACACATTTATCTTGTTACTTTTATGTTACTCATGTATGTGTAATTTAATACAATACACATTTATCTTGTTACTTTTATGTTACTCATGTATGTGTAATTTAATACAATACACATTTATCTTGTTACTATTACGTGTTAATGGCTATGGGGAGATAAAAAGCTTATAAGCATTTTGAAGTCTGTAATAGTTTTGTAGATTTTCTCAGTATA
>NW_007798286.1:0-1305 GCF_000696425.1 Galeopterus variegatus | reverse complement strand
AATGATTCTTTGTATTTCTGTGATATCATTTGTAATGTCTCCCTTTTCATTTCTGATTTTTGTTATTTGGGTCTTCTCTCCTTTATTTTATTTATTTATTTTTTGTTCACCTAACTAACAGTTTGTCTATTTTATTTATCTTCTCAAAAAACCAACTTTTTGTTTTGTTGATCTTTTCTATTGTTTCTTGGGTCTCATTTCATTTAGTTCTTCTCTGATCTTAATTATTTCTTTCCATCTGCTACCTTTAAGTTTGGATTGTTGTTTTTCACATTCTTTTAGGCATAGTGTTAGGTCCTTTACTTGAAGTCTTTCTGTTCTTTTGATGTAAGCATTTATTGCACTAAATCTGCCTCTTAGTAATGTTTTTGCAGTCTCCCACTGGTTTTTATAAGATGTGTTTTTTTCATTAGTTTCTAGAAATTTTTTGATTTCCTGTTTAGTTTCCTCTTGTTCCCATAGGTTACTCAGGAGCCTATCAATTAGTTTCCATGTATTTGTATAGTTTCCAGTGTTTTGCTTATTATTAATTTCCTATTTTAGTCCATTGTGTTATGAAAAGATTCTTGGATTGATTTCAATTTTTTAAAAAAAATTTGCTGAGGCTAAATTTGTGACCTAATATGTGGTCTAGCCTGGAGAATGGTCCAAGTGCTGATGAGAAGAAAGTATATTCTTTAGTTGTTAGGCAAAATGTTCTGTATATATCTGCCAGGTCCAATTGATCTAATGTGTAATTTAAATCCTATGTCTCTTTGTTGATTTGTTGCCCAGAAGATATGTCCCATACTGAAAGAGGGGTGTTCAGGTCACCCACTATTAGTGTATTAGGGCCTATTTCTTTCTTTAGGTCTAAGAGTATTTGCTTTATATATCTGGGTGGTCCAGTATTGGGTGCATATATATTTATGATTGCTATGTCTTCTAGCTGGATTGATCCTTTTATCATTATATAGTGATCTTCTTTGTCTCTTTTTATATTTTTTTGTTTAAAATCTATTTTACCTGATATAAGAATAGCTACTCCTGCTCATTTTTGGTTTTGATGTTCATGGTATATCTTTTTCCATCCCTTCATTTTTAGTCTGTGTGTGTCTCCATATGTGAGATGGGTCTCTTGAAGACAGCATATACTTGGGTCTAGCTTTTTAATCCAATCAGTCAAACTGTGTCTTTTGAATGGGGGGTTTATACAATTCACATTTAGGGTTGTGATTGGCAGATATTGTTTAATTCCTATCACATAATTGCTTTTTGTTTAGATGTTTTAAATATATTTTGATCTTTACTTCCCCTTTTATTCCT
>NW_007798285.1:0-1305 GCF_000696425.1 Galeopterus variegatus | reverse complement strand
GTGATTGTGAGGGGGAGTTCAGCCAGGCATCTGCTTCCCCACAAGTAGAGGAGCTTCAGGAAAGCTCTCAGTGGAGGATCCAGCAAGATGGAGCTAAAGGAAATGGCCCTGAGGCTGAAGACAGACTGAAGTCAGATAACTTGGCAGAAATGTCAAGAACCAAATTCTAAAAATGAGACTTATCCCCCAAGCTGAACAAAATGAAATTCCACCTACATGCACCTGGTTAAACAAAATTCAAACAAACAAACAAAAGACGTTTCAAACAGTACTAAAGGGCACAATGAAAAATAAGTCCCTCCTGCCCTCAGTCCCCTTTCCTAGAAAAATGTTTGGTAGCTGGTGGCATGCACCAGTAGAGGCCCACACAGTTGTTAAATATTTCAGTACTTCCTGACGGGGTGGTACACAGCCACTGCTTCAAGCCCCTGGAGTGCTGTCCCCAGAGCTTCCATCTGTCATTAAAGGGTCAAAGCATAGACATTAAGGGACCTCCAGGATCCATCCAGCTGAAGGCCAGCATCCATCCCTGCTTGCCAATGCTGAACCAGTTGTGAAATTTTTTGAACACCACTGTTTTCCTTCCAGAGATATCTACGCATATACAGATATATTCCCACATGTCTCTCTTTTTTCCTTTTAATACCAATGAAATAACTGAATAAATACTCTTCTGCATTTTGCTTTTTTGAGCCTCCTTGGTACACCTTTAAATGCATGGCCAAATACAGAGTGCATGTTTTTCTTTCAGAGATAACATAATTCAGGCTATAGCTAAGACACCTAACCTGAGGAATGGGGCACAGAAATAAAGAGTGAGACTTTGGAATAAGCTCTGGGAGCTTTCCATTAGGCCCACATGAACCTAGCTGTTAGGAACAGTGGAATTGACTCTGAAGGCTGGAATCTGAATGCACTAGTTCAGGCTGGCTGTGCCCTGGAGTCTTAGAAGAAAGCATAGGAAGGACTAGATCAATAAGATCTGCCTGGGTGCCCAGGAGGGACCCAAGCCTCCCAGAGCCCAGACTACTAGCAGCCAAATTCAGCTGTTACTCAGAATCAAACCAGCCTTGGGTGGAAGCAAATTAAATTTTAAATTTCACTTACCTCACTGAATTCTTTCCAGGAAATTTTCCCTCAATTCAAAAGGGGCACAAAATGAAATTCTTCATAAAACAGCTAAAATATATTTCTCTTAATTGTCTCATCTTCACCTCAAATGCTGAAAGAAGCATAGTGTTTCACTTATGAGAGAGAAAATACTTATTAACTAAACTTGAACAAGATTTTTAAGTATAATCTATA
>NW_007798284.1:0-1305 GCF_000696425.1 Galeopterus variegatus | reverse complement strand
AGAAGACACAACAATTACAATTCCTTGAAGTTGATACGACAAGCAAACAGAAAGGACGTTGCTGGGAGGGAGGGGGGAGAGAGTGGAGGGAGGGAGGTTTCGGTAATGGGCCACAATAATCAACCACATTGTATATTGACACAGTATAATAAAATTTGGAAGAAAAGAAAAAGAAAATAAATCATTAGATCTAATTTTTAAGATATTGTTTTCTATATTTAAAAATCGACTGCTGCTTCTTTAGTGTTGTTAACTATTGTGGTACCTGCTTGAGTTCATCACACATTAGGAAATATAACAAAAATATAACTGAGACATTTTTGAAAGTTTAAAATTTTTCTATGAAGTAGATGTCCTAGCAGGAATATAAATTTGGGTTTGTAGCATATCCTTGTACTCCATTGCAACAGTGCACAGTAGTTCTTCCCTTCTAGTCCAAAAGAACCCATGACTAATTGGAACTTCCAGACCCAATGCTCCACCAGACTGCAGGGCATCTCATGTCACTACCATCACCTCTACTGCCAATCAGATCCCTTGTTCTGACTGGCTGCCCTGACTCAAACTTCCCTACATCCCCTTCCCAGTCGCTCCCAACAAGCTCTATCCTAAATTTGATATCCTGCCAAAAACTTATCCATCTCCTTCCTGTGACAGGATTCTGCACTTATGCTTTTCACTCTCACTTTACAGGGAATCCTGCTGGACAAGGATGGCTACCCTTGAATTATAGTTGCCACCTGCCAGAATCACGGTCAGTACCAATTGCTTCTGACACCATCCTAAAGGCTCTTGTAGGCAATGGGCATTTATTACCCAGTCAGTTTTACTCATTGCAAGTCTCCAGGATTCCTCCTTAATACTGAGGTCTCAGTACCCTTTTCGTCCACTGGAGTCAGAGTAATTACCAGGGCCACACACATGCTACATGATGCTTTCTCATCAATGCATAGGCTGGTGCCTAAAACATCACTCACTTGATCTATAAGTGTTACAAAAAAATGGCTGTTTTGAAAAGATAATTTTCCAAATAAAACCCCAATGGTGATATAATTGCAAATATATATACTGTAATTTAAAATCCTGATATATCAACTAAACTTTTGAACTTTCCATAAAAGGTTCATAATTATATTAAAAGTTCCATTGAGACTTCACTCCTTGACTTTTCTCTCTAGCTCTAAGATCAAAGAGTAGTCCCCAGGTATGATTTTGTTGAGTTTGTTGAGCATTGTTGCATTGGATTGAATTGTGCCCCCCACCCCCAGGTTTAATGTGTTGAAGGCTTGGTCCCCACTCTGACAG
>NW_007798283.1:0-1305 GCF_000696425.1 Galeopterus variegatus | reverse complement strand
AAAAAAATGAATCTGAAATTGTTATCATTATCTTCTTATTTAATGAAAAGTGATTAAACAAACCTGAGGTATGTTTAACGAAAATTAAATAAAATTGAGGTGCCTGATGTAATTATTTAAAGCTCGTCAAGTTTAATCATGATGATAATCAATTCTTTTGCCCAGATAAATTTATCTTTTTTCCTTAATTCTCAGGAGTAAAAACGGTTTAAAGAAGAGGAAACTGACTAAGTAAGTTTTTCTTACCATTTCATTTAAAAAGATTTTCATAACAATCTTGACTTTCCAAATTAAAAAGGTTGCTTCCCTTCAAAGAGAAGGGATGCTATGAAAGTGGAGAATGTTGGTTATGATAGTTAAGCACCACATGCGTTGGTGTATTTACACGTATGAATGGCAAAAGAAAATGTATCACAGAAACCATGTCAGGAATAAGGGCAATTTTCATCAAACCTGAGAAAGAATCTGTTGTTAAGAATTATAAAAGTCTTGCAGAAGGAAGTGTGGTATTCTAAATATCTGAAAACCTAATATTTAGCTACATCAAAGCACAAAACCCCTCATTTTGTATTTTGAAATTCTGTACATTGCAGGGAAAAGCTTTTGCTCTATTTGATGTGAAAAATGCTTTGATAATACTGTCTCAGGAAACCTTTATAATTAAGAGAAAAGATAATTATTCTAGCTAGCCTGTGGTATTTCTCATCTACTGAACTGTCATTAGAATTATGATTCTGGTGGGTGAAAATTAACTATCAGTTGATTTCAAAAGCCTGTTAGATTATCACTTCCAGGACTTTCTTAGTTAAAACTCCACCTATAAAGAAAGAGTGGAACATTCTTGTAAATAGGCATAATTCTTGATACTTGTGTACGATAGAACATTGATGAATCAGTACAAGGAGAAAATTGGGGGTCCAGCCAGGTCTATGGCATTCACATTTATGGAAAACAATCATGGAGTAATCCATAAAGTAATCCAAAAGAAAAGCTGATGTAAAAGATATTTCTATTTAGCCTTGAGTGGCATATCATTTTATGGCACATGTAGATAAAGAATAATTTTTCCCAAGTCTATTTCAAATCAGCATACATTTCATTGACATGCACCCATTGATGTGGGAGAGACAAGACCAGACTCAATAGGGGAGAGGTACTGTCACCAGAAAGGGCTGATGTGACAGACACGGAAAGGCTTTGTACCCAAAACTGTTGATTGGAACATTAAGTAAGATAGAGGGGCGTAGACTAGAGCCTTTAGACGACAGACTGTCAGGACGGAAAGGGGAGACTCTATCAGATCTT
>NW_007798282.1:0-1305 GCF_000696425.1 Galeopterus variegatus | reverse complement strand
TGTCTTTGTGTCCTTTTGAAATGATTGAATCAACTGATTATTCTTGTGAAACTTCCTTGTCTTTACTATAAAAAATAGATGCTAACTTTGAATAGGGGTTGTACCCAGTTTTCTCCTTTTAACAGAGGAGTTTCTGAGGTGCAGTCCCTTTGGGCTTCTCATTACATTCATGTTGCTTTGAGTAATCCTTTTTTGCATCTCTGTTACACAGAAGTGTGACACAAAAACTTCCATCTGCCCTTCTAGATTCAACCCCTCCCCTTATGTACAGATCTCACTATACCCAAGGTCCTCATTCCTGCATGTCTCTTTGCTGATCTTCTGCACTTTAATATTTTACTGCCCATATCCTGCTACACAGGAAGAGCAACGTTTTCTCCTTAAAAACCATTTTCATCATAATTCCCATCCTACGCAGGACCCTTTTCATCTCCTATCATATTAAATCTGCACTGAGCTCCACAGGGTAGGATTGTAAGTTTTCAAGTGTCTGGTACCACAACTGCACATAATTGGTTTTCAACAAATGTTGGTCAAATTAGTAACTGAAAAGAACAAATAAATTAATAAAGTTTAAATTCCTCATTCTTACCTTTAAAGCCCATTCCTATCACCCCAATTTGGATAGGTTTTGATCTCTCATTGTTCTTCTTCCAGTTAGCTCTTCTTCCAGACAATAGAGAAGTTTCTGTCCTTTAGCATATCTACCTTATCTCATACATTTGTGCATTTACTCTGTTCTTAGTAGCCCCCATCTGGAATAGTTCAATGGCTTTCATTCATTATTCTTAACCTGACTATCACTCTCTTCCAAGCTTTTCTTGATGGTCAGCCTCCCTAGAAAGTTCTCCATGATGATCTCCACCTTGTGGTTAACATTCTGAGTATTGTGTTTATCTTGTAGTAATAATGATAGCTAATAAAATTAAGAAATTAAGTTTTAATGTGCCCCCCAAAATTATAGTGTCAAATGTTGATGCTAGCTCAAACAATCTACAAATACAATTCAATCCCTATCAAAATTCCAATGATATTTTTCACAGAAATAGAAAAAGTAATCCTAAAATCCTTATGGCACCACAAAAGACCCCAAATAGCCAAAGCAATCCTAAGCAAAAAGAAAAAAGCTAGAAGCATCACACTACCTGACTTCAAAATATACTAAAAGGCTTTGGTCATCAAAACAGCATGGTACTAGCGTAATACCAGACACATAGATGAGTGGAACAGAATGAGAGCCCAGAAATAAATCCACACATTTACAGCAAACTGATTGTCAACTAAGGAGCCAAGAACACACAATGG
>NW_007798281.1:0-1305 GCF_000696425.1 Galeopterus variegatus | reverse complement strand
CTGCCATCACTGTTGCCACCACCAAGGCCTTCACCAGC
The DNA here is from genome assembly GCF_000696425.1 of Galeopterus variegatus. NCBI lineage: Eukaryota > Metazoa > Chordata > Mammalia > Dermoptera > Cynocephalidae > Galeopterus > Galeopterus variegatus. The sequence continues at coordinate 1,267 of NW_007798281.1, read as the reverse complement.
TATGTTCCCTGGACTTTGGACTTCCCAGCCTCAGAAACTTTAAGCAATAAATTTCATTTTTTAAAAAAATCACCCAGTTTCACGTATTTTGTTACAAGCAACATAAACAGACTAATACAGGTACTATTGGTCAGGTTTTCCACAATCCGATTTCACAGATTAGGAAAACTGAAGCCAGCGTGGCTGAGTGACTTGTTCAAGATTAAACAAACAAGTCTTCTGACTTCAAGTGCTACATCTTTCTTCATATTTTGTTAACAAGTCAAAAAGCCGTACTTCTTACTGTTACTGCGCTTTTACTAATAGCCAGACCCCAAACTAATCTTTTCACATGCATAACTTTATCTAACCTTTGCAAAAACCCTGTAAAGTGGTGCTGTGGACTGAATTATGTCCCCCCAGATTTACGTGTTGAAGCTCTACACCCCAATGTGACTGTGTTTGGAGATAAGGCCTGTAGGAGGTAATTAATATTAAATGACATTGTAAATGTGGGGTCTTAATCCAATAGAATTAGTGTCCTTAGAAGAAGAGAGCACTGGGCCGGCCTGGTGGCGCACTGGAGAGTGCACCACTTGGGAGTGTGGCGGCGCTCCCGCCAAGGGTTTGGATCCCATGTGGAGATCGGTTCCGCTCACTGGCTGGGCACGGTGCGGGCGCAGCACCGAGGGTTGTGATCCCGTTACCGGTCAGTAAAAAAGACAAAAAGGGAAAAAAAAAAAAAGAAGAAGAGAGCACTAACAAGAATATTTCAGAACAGGAGTTGCCAAACTTTTTCTGTAAAGATCTAGACAGGAAATACTTTAGGCTTTGTGGGCTGTATGGTCTCTGTTGGAACTACTCAGCTCTGTACTATGAAAGCAGCCATGGACAACACATGAATGGATGGGCAAGGCTCTGTTTAGATAATACTTTATTTGTAAAATCAAGTCATGGGCTGGATATGGCCCATGGCCCAGGGCATAGTTTGCTGACTATTGCTTTAAAACAATATTAAAATGACAATGTTTCCTGACTGAGAGGTGCTGGGTTTGAATTCTGCTCTGTGACTTTAGGTAAATCCTATAATGTGGGCCTCGTTTTCCAAGTTAGAATGGTAATACGTGCCCTGCCAGCCTACCAGGGTTGTTGTCAGGATCATGAAAGATACCAGGTGTGGAGAAGCTCCGAAGGAGAGCCAGTGCTTATGCAGGTTCAACTTGATACTGGTATAATTTGATACTGATAGAGAGGTCAGAGTGCCTCTGGAATCCCCAGCCCAGGCAGA
>NW_007798280.1:0-1305 GCF_000696425.1 Galeopterus variegatus | reverse complement strand
CCTTGATGACCCAACACAGTGTTACTAGCCTCAGCAAAGAGTAACTAAGTGCCCCAGTGCCCAGGCCATGGAGGCACACACACACAACTGCAACATGCATCTACCCCGAACCAATAGTAGAACACCCTACTCAACAGTCAATATAAAAGATATCTGTAGGAGGAAGTATCTCTCCTCAAAGCCAACTCCAGAGTAACAGAAGAAGTAAATGCTCTATCAGATGATAAGACATTAACACAGAGATACTGGAAATATGAAAAAAAAAAGAAAGAAAATATGACACCACTAAAGGAATACAATAATTCTCAAGTACCAGACCCTCTAGAGCAGGAAACTCTTTAAGTGACTAAAAAGGAACTCAGAGCAACAATCTTAAGGAAACTCAGGAGATGCAAGAAGACTCAGACAACACAATAAAATGAGAAAACTTATCCAGGACATGAAGGAGGAATTATAAAGAAATTAATAGCTTAAAGAATAATGTAGCAGAACTCCTGGAACTGAAAAATTCATTCAACAAAATAAAAAACACAACTGAGAGCTTCAGCAACAGACTAGACCAAGCAGAAGAAAGAATTTCTGATGTTGAAGACATTCTTTTCAAAATAACTCAAATGGACAAAAAAGAAAGAAAAAGAATTTTTAAAAATCAAGAAAATCTAAGAGAACTAGCAGACAACCATAAGTGCACAAACATTTGAATCATGGAGTTATGGAAGGGGAGGAGAAAGAAAAAGGTATTAAAAACATATTCAATAAAATAACAGCAAAAAACTTCTCAGGTATAGAGAGAGACACAGACCTTCAGATCCAGGAAGCTCAAAGATCCCCAAACAGATTCAATTCAAAAATTGAATCTGAGACACAGAATAGTCAAAGACAAAAAGAAAATCCTAAAAACAACAAGAGAAAAGCATCAAGTCACCTATAAGGGGGTGCCCTCCAGACTAACAGCAGACTTCTCAACAGAAACTCTACAGGCCATAAGAGAATGGAATGATATATTCAAAACACTAAAGGAAAAACTGCCAGCGAAGGATAAAATAACCAGCAAGTCTATCCCTCAGAAATGAAGGAGAAATAGTGTATTTCCCAGACAAACAAAAAGTGTGGGAGTTTACTATAATATGTCAAGCCCTACAAGAAATCCTCAAGGGAGTACTGCATCTGGAATCTAGAAAACAATAATCACTACCATGAACACACACACAAAAACAAAACTTGTTGGTAGAACAAAAATGCAATCAATAAAGAGAATTAAACTATAGCTTACCCCTCAAAAAACCAACAAATATTGAAGATGAA
>NW_007798279.1:0-1305 GCF_000696425.1 Galeopterus variegatus | reverse complement strand
AAATAAATAAATAAATAAATAAATAAATAAATAAATAAATAAAAGTTGCCTGCAGTTACTTTCTTCTCAGTGGAAACCCCTTTCTTGGAGGTCTTCCCAGAAAGGCCAATCCTATCTTCATCTTCAATATTTTAGAGGAAGATATCTGGAGGGAGGAAAAAAGGACACGCTGCTCACATAAAATGTCTTTCAGTTCAGGTGGCCTAGACCCTCTTCTGGGGTTGATTCATCATCCTGTCATTGAAACGGCAAAAGTCCTGGCTGCTAAGGAGAAAATGTATCCTTCAGCAACTTTTAGCAGTAAAACCAGTCTCTGCCATAGAGAAGGTGTCCTAACCAGGAGCCCTCACTCATCAGCCTCATGAGATAATGCAGACATCCAAAGACGGTAGAACAGATTCTCAAAGTGGGAAGGACGTCCAGGCTCCCCTTGGAACTGGAGGCTCATGATAGGAAGATTCAAGGACATCAAATTCTAGACTGCAGGGCTGTGACTTCACTGGCTGAGGGGGAGGCATGTGCCAGCTCTGGCCTGGTGTGGCAGAGGATGATAGAGACACAGAAGATGGGACCCTTGCCCTCAAGGAGGTTACCCTCTAAGGAGACCTTGTCCAGTCTTCCCCTGAGTCATATATCAGCAGTTACAACTCCCCTTTCTGGTGCACCTGTGAGTATGGCTACAGTAGGACAAAGGTGACTTTTCCATTTGAGAGCACAGGAGTCAGGAACTGCAAGCGCCTCCCTGCCCCTCACTCCTCATCCCCAGGTCCCACTGTGCACTCCCCATGGAATGCCGGGGAAACTTCAGGGTTGGCCTGGGTCTTGCCACATTGCACTGGCTTCTCCCGCTCCTCAGATGGGCTCTCCTCATTACCCTGGCCAGCAACACGTCACCTGGGACTCTGTCAGGGTGGAGCTGGACCTAACCATCCAAGTGATCTTGAAAAGAACTCCTCCAAGCATGGAACGTGGAGATTCATGCTTATTACAAAACGCCACCTCCGGTGTTGCTCTTTCTCCTTCCGTACCTGGCATGCATATTTCTCTTTCCACCTTTCAGAGCTGTGTCATATCCATTTCTCTATTTGCATTTCATGGCAACCCTATGAAATGTCATTATCTCCATCTTACAGCAAAGACTGTGAGACCTGAGAGAGGGATTCCCCCAAGGTCAAACACCTAGTTACCGACTGAGGCAGCAGAGGGGCTTGGTTTCCTGACGGGGTCCAGCCAGTGGCCTTCCCGCCATCCTGTCCCTGCCCATCCTTCCCTGAACAATTCCCATCCCACTTCCTCTGTGAAGCC
>NW_007798278.1:0-1305 GCF_000696425.1 Galeopterus variegatus | reverse complement strand
AAAGTATTACATCACCACCTTCTTGATATTGTAACTACCTTTTGCTGTTTGTCTCTACTTTCTTCTAACTCATTCTATCTGTGTCTTCTTATATTTTTAATGCAATTAGGGAATACTTACTAGCTTCTGTGACACTTTTTTTAAAAAATGCTAATCTCTTTGTAGTTTTCTGTTAGTGATATGAAAATGCTGTTACCACACTGACATGGACATGTATGTGTAAGTGGGAGTGTGTGGGAGTGTTGTTGAGAGGGGATGCTGCTGCTCTTTTCCAAGCTGCTGGGATCTTACTTTGTTTCTTCTACTTTTCAGCTATAAACACATCTACATATGTACACTATGTACCTGTTTACAATTCCATTCTCCCCTATCTTTTTTCTCTCATTCTCATTCTTTCTCTTTTTTTCTTTTATCTCTCACAAGCATGTGTGTGCATAAATTCATTTTCAAGTGTTAAAAGCAAAGATAGCAGGATCTAATTTAAATGCATAAGTTTTCCTTAAATTTTCTCTTTCATTGTTTAAGTTATGGTCATCTGAATATTTTTATATGTTTTTATGAGTACAGGTTGTTCTTTCACTGTGTTATGTCTCTCAGTGAAGAATAAATGGTGGAATCAGATAGACTCTTAGATAGTCAAACTTGAATACGCAGATACATCACCTGGGTATCTTAATAAGGTTCTGATTCAGTTGGTCTGGGTGGAGCCTGAGATTTTTCTAACAAGCGCCCAGGTGATGCTAGTGCTACTGGTAGTCAGACTTTAGACTCTGATTACCTGCTAATAAAGAGTGTCATTTATGTATTTAGAACAAGAATGCTCAGATTTAAAGTCAGTTTCTTTACACTTCAGCTATAAGAGTTCAATATCTGCAGGATTGAGGGGTATATTTTCTCTTAAAACCTAATTTTTCATGTTTCCCCAGTTTTCTTTGATTTAGGCAATTTTAAAACATAGTGGTTTAAAAGATCTGTGAGTCTTGGATCGTCTCTGATGGTTCTACATAAAACTTTACTAATTTAGTTTGCTACTTAGTGTAGACTAATGATGACGTATATCAAGGTTTATTTTAGGTGCTTATATTTTATAGTATATCATCTCCTACCGATGATTGAAAAACTTTCTGTAGAGAGTTTCGGGAGTGAAGGTGAGGTCTGGGTGGTAGGATGCAGAATTGGGAACAGGGAAAGAGGCCCTAGGGTAAATCTGAGAACTAGGTTACTGCATAGAAATGCCTTTATTGTTTCTCATCTCTGTGGTTGTCACTAGGAGAATCATGGATAATTGGATTAAAGTGAATTACC
>NW_007798277.1:0-1305 GCF_000696425.1 Galeopterus variegatus | reverse complement strand
TTTGTCACCCGCGGAAGGCTTCGTGGAACCTGGCTTCACCCGCATTTGTTTGTTCAGCCCTAACCCGGCGCAGCCGTTTCGCGCGTGATCTCAGCGGACGCCTGAGCAGCGTGGGACTTGATTTCTGGGGGCCTGAGGGTCGACGGTGCAGCGAGTCTCAGGTAAAACGGCTACAGATTTCAGAAGGGCAATGTTCTAGACTTGGTGGCAGCCCCGCTGGAGAACGCAGGGGCCACGGAGGCTAGAGGTTGGAAGGGAGTAAGCAGCTGGCGGGAGGGTGTACGTGGGCAGAGAGCGCGGAAGGCCCGGGTCCTGGCCTGGGAATCCTGTGTTCTAGGGACCCGCACAGGAGCGCAGCTGGGGCGCAGCCGGGGGCCCTTCTCCAGGCGGCCCTGCTCACTCGGCCCCCGCTCCGCTAGGCTCGCTCCATCTGTCTTGAGGGTGCCTCCGGAGTAGGACTGAATGAAAGGTGCGCCAGTGTGGCGGGGTCAGTCTGGACCTGCCAGCCTTGGTGTTGGAGGAAGCTTTGCAAAAAGGCAATCTGTCTCCACTTTCAAGAGAAAGGCCTCTGCGCCTCCCGACCATGCGTTCACCTCCCACCCAGCGCAGCCGGGCATCCAGGGCCGATGACACGACGCCGAGCGCGCTTCCCAGCCCCAAGACAACGCTGACTTGAGCACCGCCTTCCCCCTCCCGGCCTTGGATGACACGACAGTGCCAAAAGCCGACACTGTTTCAAGAGCTGCACTTTTCAGACCAAAAAAGGCAAATTAGGGGCACAGGATCATGGCCTCCAAAATTCAGGTCTGAGGAGACCTTAAGTCATCTGTGCTGTCAAGAGATACACATTCGCTGGGCTATTTTCCTCTCTTGACCCCAAAGCCTCTGCTGCCCAGCCATGCATCCCCTTTATTTCCCCTCTCCTCCCCTCTGAGGAGTTCGATTTACCCGAGCCCTTTGCCCAGGTTCACTTGCAGGAGCCCAGGACAAGGGCACCACCGACTCGCTGACCCTCATGGAGATTCCAGGATCCTGAACTCTCAATCCCAATTCCTCTTCCCGGCTGGAGTTCGGCCGCCCGCTTTGCTGAAAGCGGCAACAGTTGCGGGATGGATGCTGGAGGAGCAGGAAGGAAAAGAGAGCTTAGTGCATTGCGTGGGCCCAATTGTGAGTTTGACCACAGGCCCATCTAGTCACATTTTTCTATGCTAGGAACATGATAAACTAAAAGAAAATGTTTTGAAGGAAGATTTCAGAATTTCATAAGTAACCTAGAAGCTCGTTGCTGAGCAAGTGGCTGTGTGT
>NW_007798276.1:0-1305 GCF_000696425.1 Galeopterus variegatus | reverse complement strand
GAATCTTTATGTCTTTTCCTCTCTCACGATTTTAGTTTAATGATGAGAAAAAATTGATGAATTTTCATCAGAACCTTCAGGATATCACAGAAGATCAACTAAGTTTGGCCTCAATTCACTACATGCGATCTCACTACCAAGAAGCTATTGATATATATAAACGAATACTGCTAGATAACAGGTGTGTATCCATTTATGCCTACTCGAATCTCTTTTATTTTATTAGTTTCTTTTGTAACTAGTTTGGCTGAGGACCTAGTGTCTTTTGGATCTAGTACCACCATGTGTTCAAATCTGTTTAATTGATAATCTGTGAGAGCAAGAACTCCTTAGCGAGGTGTGATGGCGCACACCTGTATTCCCAGCTACCAGGAGGCTGAGACTGGAGGATCGCTGGAGCCCAGGAGTTCTGGGCTGTAGTGCACTATACCAGTCGGGTGTCTGCACTAAATTCAGCATCTTCATGGTGACCTCCCAGGAGCGGGGGACCACCAGGTTGCCTAAAGAGGGGTGAACCATCCCAGGTGTGAAATGGAGCAGGTCAAAACTCCCATGCTGCCTTACATATTGACATATTGTCTAGATTATCTAGATCAGACTTTCTCTACCTTTTTTTCATCATCAGCCTTCTAAGGAAACTTTTTAGACATTTTTTTTCCTCAGTTGACTTCCCATGAAATTTTAATATACTGATATGTAGGTTTAGTATTCCTTATCTGAAATGCTTGGGAACAGGAGTGTTTTGGATTTTGGATTTTTTCAGATTTTGTAATATTTGCACATACATAATGAGATAACTTGGGGGTGGGACCCAAGTCTAAACATGGAATTCATTTATGTTTTGTATACACCTTACACATAGCCTGGAGGTAATTTTATACAATATTTTTAAATAATTTTGTGCATGAAACAAGGTTTGGGTACATTGAACCATCAGAAAGCAAAAGTGTCACTATTAAGTTTCAGATTTTGGAGTATTTCAGATTTCTTATTTTCTTTTTTTTTTTTTTTCCTTTTTGTCTTTTTTTGTGACTGGCAACGGATCGCAACCGTGAGTGTCGCACCCGTACCAGACCGGGACCGGCAACGGGATCGCAACCCTCGGTGTTGCGTCCGCACCTCGCTCAGCCAGTGAGCGGCTGGTCTGTATGTGGGATCCGAACTCTCAGCGGGAGCGCCACTGCACTCCCAAGCAGCGCACTATAGCAGTGCGCCACCGGGCCGGCCCAGGATTTCTTATTTTCTTTTTTTTTCTTTTTTTTTTTTTGTCTTTTTCCGTGTCCGGCAACAGATCGCAACCCTCAG
>NW_007798275.1:0-1305 GCF_000696425.1 Galeopterus variegatus | reverse complement strand
TTTTGGTTATTATATTTCCTTTGCATTTTCATATACATTTTAGAATCAACCTGCCAGTTTCCACAAAACATCTTGCTGTGATTTTGATTGAGATTGCATTGAATATAAAGATCACAGGGGAGGAGAAACGACATCTTAATAATATTGAGTCATTCAGTCTACTAATCTGATATATCTTATTTATTTTCGTATTCATTGATTTCTTTCATTAGTGTTTTGTAGTTTCCAGTGTGCGTATCTTATACATATTTTGTCAGTTTTAGCCCTGAACATTTCATATCTTAGGTACTGTTTTTAATAGTTTTTTAAAAAAATTTTAATTCCAAATTTTAATTACCAAATTTTCATTGCCATTATGTGGAAACATAATTGATTGTTGTACATTGGCCTTGCTAAATTTATTTATTAGGTCTAGTATGTTTTTTTGTAGAGTCTTTGTGATTTTCTAAATAGGCTAATAAGACTGATTTATCGCTTCCTTTCCAATCTCCATACCTTTTTTTTTTTTTTCTCGTGCTGTTTTGCTGGACCTCTAGTATGAATTTGAATAGGAGTAAAGAGAGCACAGATCTTTTCTTTGTGCTTAATTTCAGTGGAAAAACATTCAGTTTTTCATTATTATGTATGATAGCTATAGATTTTTGTAGTATCCCTAAATCAGGTTGAGTATATTTCCTTCTATTTTTAGCTTGCTAAGATTTAAAAAATATGTAAGTTATAGGTGTTGAATTCATTGAATGCTTTTTTCTGCATGTATTAAAATGATCATATTTTTCTTTAGTCTGTCAGCATAATGAATTTCATTATTTCTGTGATGAGCCTTATTTAGTTTAATATATTATCCTTTTTAATATACTGGTGGATTCAATGTGCAATTTAAAAAATATTTTAAAAGTTATATTAATAAAGGATGTTTTTCTGTTGTATTCTTTTCGTAGAATGACTTTATGTGGTTTTGGCATTAGGGCAATGCTGGCTTCACAAAATCAATTGGGAAATGTTATCTCCTCTTCTATTTTCTGGAAGGGATTTGTAGAATTGGCATTATATATTCCTTAAATGTTTGATAGGATTCTCCAGTGAAATCACCTGGGCTTAGAGTTTTCTGTCTTGAAAAATTCATAGTTATTAACTGATTATTTTGATAAATATATGACTATTCAGATTATCTATTTCTTCTGGAATAAACTTTGGGTTTGTGTCTTTTACGAAATTTGGCCATTTTATTTATTTAAGTTATTTACGGGTATAAAACATTTAAAAATATTCCATTATTACTTTATTGTTTGTAGGGTTTGTAGTGAT
>NW_007798274.1:0-1305 GCF_000696425.1 Galeopterus variegatus | reverse complement strand
CCTGCTCACTGGTTCTCTTTATAAGGCCATCAGAATCATGCCCATGATAACCCATTAAACCATCATCTTATTACTTCATGAATGGATCAATCTGTTCATTAGGGCACAGTCCTCAGGATCTAATCACCTCTTAAAGAACCCACCTTTTAGATACCATAATTGGATTTCCCACCCTCTTAACACTATTACAATGGAGGTTTAGTTTCCAATACATGAACTTTTGGGGGACACATTCGACCCATAGCAAACCATCCCCCCTTGATCTCACCTGCCTCTATGACCTGGGATTCAGGTCAAGCCTTACCTTGTCCTAAAATTATTCTCTAACCTTCTCAGGTAAGCAAGGTGCACACATTCCCACAAAACTCAGTGCTCCTTTTCTCTATCTCTTTCTCTTATTAAACTGCTTCAAAATCTTGGAGATTATCTGTCTCCTGCACTGGACTGTGGGCTCCCCTGATCATCTGCATCCCCTGAGCATAGTGCATAATGAGTGTCTGTAGAGTATATGCAAAAATCCTATGCACTGTGTAGACTATGGCAATCTCATTATGAAATGTCATCTGTCTGTATGTGGGAGGTGGCATACAGGGAGTGAAACATTGGAAGTTTCTAGGCCCCACAGGATGGGTACATTGGCTAGCCATAGGGCCACAAAATTAAAACTTCATATCTGCATTGGATCCTTGCGAAGATGACCCTCTTCACATCTATGAATCAGATTCAGCTACTACCACCACCCCTTTCTAAAGTCAGGCCACCCTGTACTCATCCAGCTCCAGTACTCATAAGAGCAGGCAGTCATGAGGTTTTCCCTCCACCTTGGGTAATAAGAAAGAGACTGCCTGCCAATCAACCAGTAGAAAAACACCCAGGGAATAACTCCCTACAAAAGTTGCTTACAAGAGTGCACCCTCTTAGCAGGGCAATCAATGAAACCTCATTGCTACAAGCCTGGTACAGTAGCATTCCATGAAATCAGATGTTATCAAAGATCCATGGAACTCATGAACATTCCTCTTTGTGTCTGCTACAAGCAGTTGCCCTGGTCTTCACACCAGATCTGGGCTTCTAGGAAGCCAACATCAGCGTTTTGTAGGAGGCAAGTGAGGCCTACCCAGTTTCCTGTTTGAAGATACCCTAGTGCTACCCATGCCCGGTGAGTAGCTATCATGCCCCCAAAACATCCAGGGTGCCCCGCTGCATACTTGGAGACTATGCTTAAGTTTCAGTTCAACAAAAAACATTTCCTCCTAATGCCAATAAAAATTGTCTTCCTCTTCTTCTTCTTTTTTTTTTTTTTTT
>NW_007798273.1:0-1305 GCF_000696425.1 Galeopterus variegatus | reverse complement strand
CAATCTGTTTTCAGAAGAAAGAGTGAACTCAGACATGACTTTGCTCAAGTCACACCACCATGAAGACTCTCCTGTGACCATGTGGCCCCTGCAGAGAAGGCTGACCTAGGAGTCAGAAATCCTCTATCACTTAGCTGCCACATGGCCATGGGCAAGTCACTTTTCTATCTAAATTAGTTTCCTCACTTATAAAATGGAGATAATTACCTCAGCCCCACCTACCTAAAGGGATCATGAGGAACAAATGAGATTATCAGTGTGAAAACACATGACGAACGGTAGCGAGTTATGTGAAGGTGAGATATTGTAAAGCAAAGGGAGCTAGTTTTTGATCAACCAAGAAGGATATTTTTTATGACGACACCATTGCATTGTGTTTGTCTATGGTACTAAAGTGGATTGTTAGCGTCTATAAAAAACGCACAAACCAATTCACCCCATGGGTACAGAATCAAGCCAGCAAGGCACAGACCCAACCTTGGGCACCGCCTCTCTTTTATATCATTTAAATCATTACATGTTCCAATCAACCTGGCACTATTTTCATAGATATGGTTTTTGGGAAAAGGGGATTAATTGGAAAAGGCTTTGCTGTTCTTTCTGCTTATGAAATAATGCAAGATCTTTGGGGAAAAGAGTACACACAATATAGAAATGTATGAGGGAGAAAGTAAAAGTTACCTGAAGTATCATAACCCACAACTAAATATTGTTGTATATCTTGCTAGACTTTTATGTAATTTTTCATAAAAATGAAATCATACTATTGTGTGAAATGTAAAGTTTGCATACTTTCCCATTTAACAAGATAACATGGACAGTTCCATGTCATTAAATTTAGATCCATGGTCCCTCCCTCTTTAAAGTACGCCAAGGATTTCTATCAGAGACACAGCGCACTTCTCCTCTTGTGCCTTTCACTGATCCCTGTTCTCTGATCTCTGTCTGCCACCTGCACACAGCCTGTCCACTGTTCCCATGGCTGGAGTTCTCTCTCTGAAAGTCCCCTTTGTTTTCTCCCGTCATGTGCCACCTCGCATTGCAGTCTTTTATAGATTGTCAGCCTCTTGAGGGCAACAGCTGTGTCTCATTCACCTCCCAGTGGTCAGCCCTTGGTCTTGAACCAATTAGGTTTGCAGAAGCTATTTTGAGTTGAGTGAATAAATGAACTCACCTCCCAGTGGTCAGCCCTTGGTCTTGAACCAATTAGGTTTGCAGAAGCTATTTTGAGTGAATAAATGAATGATTCTCTCCTTGGACTGCCTACACACTGGATCAGTCACCAGATCATGTTGGCTTTCTTTT
>NW_007798272.1:0-1305 GCF_000696425.1 Galeopterus variegatus | reverse complement strand
ATGCCCAGTCAGAAACTCCAGGGTGGGAAGACAGAGGCAGGAGATGGATGCTGAGAAATGAGACAGCCAAACAGCACATGTGAGGGAGGAAAATGAAAGCAACTTTAGGGCCAACATACCCCAAACACTTGCTGCCAGTCACAGATGGCATATTGATAACAGAAAGGAAGTGACAAGTAAGATTACAAGGAAGGGCTGAGATCACTTTCAGGTACATTAGTAAAGTAACATTTGGGGCCTTTAAGGTGGTGATGTTGACAGTGACAATGGTGGTGGCCATTGCAGCAGTGGTGGTTATGATGGTGGTAGTGGTACTGAGGGTGATGATGATGGTGATTATGCGAGTGGTGGTAGCAATGATGGTGGCAGCAGTGGCAGTGGTGGAGTGATACTCAATACTTATCAAATGTTTGCTATGATGCAGGCATTGTAGTAGACCCATTATTTCAATTAATCACTATAACCATGCTGTGAAATACGTATAACAAGCCCCCTTTTACAGAAGAGACAACAGACTCATAAAGGTTGCGTAGTTTGCCTAAGAGTACACAGATGATAGCAAGCAGAAAAAGAGAATTTAAACCCAAGAGTACTTGAACCCAAAACCAGCGCTTCTAACCACTACGTTTACACTCAACTTAGGTAGCCCTCAGAAGCCTTTACTCCTTTCCTCTGTCCAGTGCAATGTGCTTTTCACCAGTCCTGGTATTACAAACAATGTAGCACCTTGTGTTTCCCTAAGCTCACAGCAGCTTTCAACATCCTGTCCCCTTTACCTGTGGTTTCCAACCTTTCGAATAGGAGAACTTTCTTAACAACAAAATATCTTGCTAATCCCTATATAATTGTACTTGTCATTTTGATATCACTGACAAAGAAAATACATAAAAAAGAACTGTTCTAATAGAACACAATTTAAGTCAAACTCTATGTGAATAATCCAAACAGCGTCTACCTGTATTTGAAAAGCACTCAATCATATTTTTAATTCAAAAACATTACTTATTTAGGCCATAACTGAGACTTTATTCACATGGGAATTGACCAACAACTCAGAATCAGAAGGATGCCAACCACCACTATGCATCATCACACTAGTCCCTTGGGAAGTTTCTGTGAAGGAGGTGAAAGCAGATGTTATTGATCCATCAGAGAATGCCAGTGGGTGAACACTTGACCAGTTCATCAACATTCAGAGACCTAGAAGCTTCCAATTTTCCCTTCTTACCTTTGCAGGGCTTTTTTGGTGGGTGGGGAGTGGCTCTAATAGTCAAGAAATGTTTCACTGACATGACCAGACATCAG
>NW_007798271.1:0-1305 GCF_000696425.1 Galeopterus variegatus | reverse complement strand
CAAGTCCAGCAACTGTCAGGAGCACTAGACACTCATTCCATCCATCCCAGGCTCCTGCCAGTAGCATTGAATGCAAGCAAATAGGAAGGCTGTTGTGTCCAGATATCTCTGCCCTCATCTGGGCTCACTAGACAGTGGGGTTCTGGATCTGGGAGCAAAGTGGGAAATAGTGGGAAAGTGTAATTTGGCAGAAAGTTAATAGCTGGGATATTCTCTACATATTTGAATCCCCAAAGCAACAGGAAATATTTCCCTGAAATGAAGTGAAGTGACCATTAATAACTTTCCTCTTCCCCAGCGACTGTCAAAACCTACTTAAGGGGGAATCATAGTGAAGTTTCTTTCTCAATGCTATTTTGGGTTTCAATCGGTGAAACACTGGTAATGGTTTAGGATGACTTTATGAGAGAAGTTGCTTTAACTGGCCATAGATTTCGAAAACGATGACAAGTGTACATTTTTAACTCAGGTGGTGAGTCACTTATTTCATAAAGAATTTCTAAATCCATAATACGTGCACACACTGTGTAAGGCACCAGGGATAAAAAGTAATAAGAAACAGTCACTTTCCTCAAGAAGTTAGAGTCCAGCTAGTGACCTAGAATCATAGCAAGCAGGGACTTGACAAGAATTACTGACAAATAATTTTATTAAGGTAAATGTAGTTCTATCTGCAAGGACATAGTTATATTATTAATAACAGGAAATTTATTTATTTAGTTAGTTATTTTTAATAGTCTGATTTCATTTTTTATGGAAAAGACAAGGATGTATAAAATTGCATTTAAAAGTTTAGAGGAAAACATATCAACCATTGATGCATTAGTCCATTACTGCTGCCATAACAAAACACCAGAGACTGGGTGGCTTAAACAACAAGTATTTATTTAGTAACAGGAAATTTAATTCATTAAAAAAATTTAAAAGTCTTCATAGAAGGGAAAAAAATCACTTGTGATGATTTTGCTTCATATAAACTGGTCTATGTATAAAAAGAATACCAACAGTGTTCTATAAAGACTTTGAATTTATTTAATGATTTAAATTTGTTATGTCTTTAATACAGCAGGATAGGTAAATTAGCCATGTGTTCTAGGAGTAGAGAAATTAGAGTGGTCCTCACGGAAATTTTGTGATAGACCTTGAGTAAATTCCTACTCTTTCAGTCTTTTCAATGTCTTTACTTGGGTTTGCTTCAGAATCTGTGCTTGTGAAGGAATGCTGAATATGCCTACAAGTTAAAAATATTTCCTAGGGGGCCGGCCCGGTGGCGCACTGCTACAGTGCGCCGCTTGGGAAGCGCAG
>NW_007798270.1:0-1305 GCF_000696425.1 Galeopterus variegatus | reverse complement strand
GGGGGATACAAATAACATACAATTCCTTCTTTGAGAAATTTGTTACTTGTTAGGAATGATTATTAACAGATAATTGTAATAAAACATAAAAAGTACTGTAGAAAAAGATGTTTGTAATCCAGTATGACTGTATGGGAGAGATGGCATATTTCTTAAGTCTTTAAGGATGTTTGGGATATTATTATAATAAGAGACATTTTAGGTCGAAGGAGACAACTGTGTAATGCTATTGAGGTACAGTAAAACAAATGTCAAGATGGCAAGAAATTATGAAAGTTCTAATTAAAGCAGAAGGAATTAAGGCTGATGAATTAAAGGAGTACTGGTGGATTAGTGGGGAGGATCACAAAGAACTGTAGAAGTTACTATCAATACACTCTATACTGTAGATGCTGTAGATTCTGTAGGATTGATGACTTTTTAAAAAATTATATTTATTACCTATAATATTTATTTTTTATGATTATAAAATTAATTAGTTCTCATCACAGAAAACTTGGAAAATATAAAAAAGCACAAAGAGAAAAATAAAAATCAGCCATATTTCTTCACTGAGATTTAAACCTGTTCACATTTTGATGTAAAACCTACCCATGTTTTTTCAGCATATATACATGTATATTGTTTATTTCAAAAATTGAATTCTTAGTGTACATTCAGTTTTATAGTTTGATGTCTTCACTTACATATTGCAAAGATTTTTTTTAATGTGTTCAAAATTCTTCTGTGATATCTTTTAATGGCTGGAGATCATACCATATAGCTATACTCTGTCTAACCAAACTCCTAATTTTAGACTTTCTGAGTTATTTCTTGTGTCTATTACTTCAAGCAAATTTCTAGAAGCACAATTTTTGAATAAGTATCTATACAGGATGCAGGCTGATGATACCTGTTGCAAATTACACACAACCACCTCTTCTTCACACCAACCCTCACCCTACATTCACACTAAACAACTAGGTTATAGGATTGGTGACTATGAGAAGGAGAAATGGGAAACAAGTGAAAGCCAAGGATTAGAGACATTCCTATCTCCTATTTTACAACTGAGTAAGTGATGGTGCTCCTACAGGGAAACAAGGGGAGAGGGGAGAGGAAGGAATTTTTTTTTCTGTTCTTAACAATATCTAGTTTACCTAATTACTTAAGTCATATGTTTTCTTTGTAGAGTATTTTTAACAGGTGTGCAGCAGAACAGACTGGTACTACTTATGCAGTTTTACTGTGCTCATACTTCATGACCCGTGAATATATGTGTGTTTATATATGTGTTTGTATGTGTGTGTGTGTGTGTGTGTGTGT
>NW_007798269.1:0-1305 GCF_000696425.1 Galeopterus variegatus | reverse complement strand
GAATTTGTTTCATATACTTTGGGCTCTGCTGTTAGGTGCATATATGTTTTATATTCTTTTTTGAATTTATCCTTTTATCAATATACATTGTCCTTTTCTTTCTCTCATAACAAATCTTGACTTAAAATCTATTTTACCTGATGTTAGTATAAGCCACTCCAGCTCTGTTTTGGTTACTATTACAAGGAATATCCTTTCCCATGCTTATATTTTTAACCTCTTTGTGTCTTTAGGTCTAAAGTGAATCTCTTAAAGATAGCATATCAAAGGACCATGTTTTTAAATTCATACAGCCTTTTAATTGAAGAGTTTAATTCATTCACATTTAAAGAAATTACTGATCAGGAAGGACTTACTTTTGCCATTTTCCTGTTTATTTTCTGTATGCGTTATATCCGTTTTGCTCCTTAATTCCCTGATGCTTCCTTTTTGTGTGTAATTGATTTTTTTAGTATGCCATTTTGATTCCCTTCTCAGTTTTTTTTCTGGTTATTTTCTAGTTATTTTATTTGAGGTTTCTTTGGTGATTACAATTAATGTTGTTTTTCTTTTCTTTTGACTGGTAATTGTATTGCAACCCTTGATATGGTGTCGTCTGTTCCAAACTCAGCCAGCGAGTGCACCGACCAGCCCTATATAGGGTTCAAACCCACAGCCTTGGCACTACCAGTGATGCACTCTCCCGAGTGAGCCATGGGCCAGCCCTACAATTAATGTTTTAAACAACAATCCAGTTTGACTGAATACCAACATAGTTCCAATAGTATGCAAAACTCTCTTCCTATACATATCTGTTCCTCCTTCTTTATATTGTAAATGTAATCCACATATTGTACCCACTGATACAGATTTATAATTATTGTTTTATGCATTTGTCTTTTATTATTATTTATTTATTTATTTTACTTTTTGTCTTTTTTACTGACTAGTAATGGGATCGCAACCCTCGGTGTTGCACCCGCACCGTGCTCAGCCAGTGAACGGGAACCGGTCTCCACATGAGATCCGAACCCTCAGCGGGAGCACCGCAACGCTCCCAAGTGGCACACTCTCCAGTGCGCCACCACACCGGCCTTGCATTTGTCTTTTAAATCACAGAGGGAAAAAAGACATTAGATGCCAAACATACAAAAAGACTTTTGCACTTTCATATGCAGATTCATGTTTACCTTTACTAGTGGTCGTTATTTATTCATATAGCTTCAATTTCATACAGCTTTTATTTCAGCCTGAAGGGCTCTCTATAACATTTCTTGTAGGACAGGTATACTAGCAACAAACTCTCTTTCCTTTTGTTTATCTAGA
>NW_007798268.1:0-1305 GCF_000696425.1 Galeopterus variegatus | reverse complement strand
CAATCGTAATAATCCATAGAACTTTTAGAAGGAGAAAACAGAATTGTGGTTACTAGAAGTGGAAAGGGAGAGGGGGATGGGGAAGGGGAGAGGAAGGGACATCAATGAGAAATTAATGAGAAATTGGTTAACAGACGCAAAGAATAATTACATATTGTAATGATGAATAAGCTAACTATCTTGATTTGACCATCACATATTGTACACAACTATTGATAGTTAACTTTGCATCCCACAAATATGTATAATCAATTATGCTTCAATAAAAAATAAATGTAAAAAAAATGCAAGTACTCAAAACAGCAATCCACATTTCAGAAAAACATAGACAAACGCAAAGATACATAACAAATACATTAGGTTATTTTTAGGAGGAAAGAAGGAAATAGGCATGAGAAATGGGGATGAATAGGATTAAGAAATAAACAAGAGAGGGGTTTTCCCAGGACCAGAAAGGATAATGAACTATCAGCTGTGGATATGATTAGATCAACTCTGAACCTGAATTTAAAAAAAAAAAACAAAAAAACCTAAGTGCCACACTAATGTCCTGGGCTGGATAGACAGAACAGAACTTCTAGCTCCCAATTTTATCCTATTCTGTACTTTATGACAATATCATGAAGCCTATTAACAAGTGCATCAGAGCTAACTCCTTGCTATGTATGTCCATGACTGTTACAATACTGCACAGAAATCTAGAGGAGAGGAGACCAAGTTTAAAGTGTACACACTGCCTTCTCAGACGTAAGCAAGGAAAAGTATCAACTTTCCTGCAGTAACAGGAGAAAACACATCTTAGGTACATGTGATTTCTTGCATTTCTTTTGCACCTTTTAGTTTGTTACCATCAATTTAGAGAAATATCAGCTAAACTTGATCCACATTCAGGCAAAGGCAAAATTACCTATTACAAACTATTCACTTCCCAGCCAAAATACTTAAATTTGTCAGTCAGAATTAATACAAATATTAAAGAAACACACTAATATTTTCAGGAAGACAGTAACTGAACAAATATTCTCTTATCTTCCCTTTACCCCACACTCCATATTAATACAAAGCCTATAAGAATAGTCTAACATTATGAATAATTTGCCCAGAGGAAGAGAAAATAGTGATATTAAAGCAAGATCTCATGGCAATTATAAAAACAGAATATCCTACAAATTAATTTTTAAAAGAACTAGCAGATATTTTAAGCACTAGTTTTGTTTTTGTTGTTTTGTTTTGTTTTGTTTTGTTTTGTTTTTGCATGCTTCACATAAAAATTTTAGTATTTTAGAAGCTTCCAGATTTTATGAA
>NW_007798267.1:0-1305 GCF_000696425.1 Galeopterus variegatus | reverse complement strand
GGTTATTCAGCCTTTGTTCTTTCTTTTCTCCCTCCTGTCCTACCAGGTCACCTCTGAGAATGAGAACTGTGGGCTCTGGGTTTGGTCCTCTCTGCCCAAAAACCAATGTTGCTGGTGTCTGGGAGAGATGGCTGAGAGTGGCCAGACAGGAGACAGGGCCCATTCATGCAGGTCTGAATTCTAAGACCAATTGCGGAATCATGGAACAGCCTAAGTAGAGGAGTGGTTTTTGAAAAGAAAACTCATGCTCCTGTGTGTGGAGACTGTATTATGTGGAGACAATGAATTGAAGAGACAGACAGGAAGCTGTTGCAGTGGTAGAACAGAGACGGTGGAGAGGGAGAGAAGTGAATGGATCCTAACAGCCTTTAGAAAGAGGAGATGATGGGCCTCAGTGACAGAGTGGACGATGAGGGAGGTGAGGAGAGAAAGAGGTCTCGGACTCCGGTTCTGAATTAGAATAGATATCCTTATCCCTTCCTGACTCAGGCTCTGGATAGGCGGTAGAGCAGGACAGGTCCCCACATGACCTTGGCCAACCGAGCTCTCCCCTCTCCTGCTGTAGTTCTCAGAATAACTGTAGAATGCAATTACCCTGAGATAGGGAGGAAATGTCTAGAACAATCCAGGCTGTGTCCCCATTCCTCCCAGGACAGGATGTACTGCACCACTCGGTCTCAGCAATCCCAGAATCACCCAGGGTATAAAACCCAGAGCACAGGGTTCCCCACCTGCAACGCATCATGGGGCACACTCAGACAAGACTCCATCTTCCCTGGGCAGCTTCCCTGAGCTTTGCGGGACCAGCTTGCCATGAATCCTGAGCTCATTTTATTCTTATTGACTATCTTTGAGTAATAAAGTTGCTTTGCCTGACTTGTATGAGTGTTTTGTCTCACCAGACCTAAGTGGTAGAAAACCTTTGCAGGTGAGAAGATGAATGTTCAGTTTTGACCTTGTGGAATTTGAGACATTTCCAGGTGACACCTGCCAGCATCTCTTCTTCTCCACTTTGGTTCACACAAACCACCACAAGCCCCAGGTTTCTATCTGCTTAAGACACTGAAAGCCCTTTGTAAAATATCTGTCCCTCTGGAGTCATGACCTCCTTCCTTAAGGACACTTGAGCCAGCTCACAAACAAGGAGGGTTGCTTCTGTTTCGCTTAGCAGACTGCTGGCACTGCACTCCTCTGCCCAAGCAAAGGGTCGTACAGGATCTGCTGCCCCTGTAAGACCCTTGCCGAGGAAAGAGGAGCACCCAGGATGTCCCCCTCTAGGAGGGCCACACGTCACTAATCCCCTTT
>NW_007798266.1:0-1305 GCF_000696425.1 Galeopterus variegatus | reverse complement strand
ACCCTGCAGGTCAACCCTCAGATCTCGGTTGATGACACAAAGACTCGTGATAGAGTTTGGATATGTTGTCCCCCACAAAGCTCATGTCAAAATCTGATCACCAGTGCAGCAGTGTTGGGAGCTGTTCAGGTCATGGGGGGCAGATCCCTCATGAATAGATTAACACCTTCCCTGGGTGAGGTGCAGGATAATGAGTGAGTTCTTGCTCTATTATTTCCTGCAAGAGATGGTTGTTTAAAGGACCCTGGCACCTCCCCTCCCTCTCTCTCTCTCTCTTGCTTCCTCTCAGCATGTGATCTGCTTGTACCCACTGGCTGCCCTGCCGCTTTCTGCCATGAGTAGAAACAGCTTGAAGCCAACACCAGTGCTGCTGTCCCAGAATCGTGAGCCAAATAAACCTCTTTTCTTTTAAATTACCCAGTTTCACGTACTCTGTTATAAGCAATGGAAACAGACTAATACAACCACAAAGGGCAAGGTATATGAAGCAGGGCCCATGCATTCCTGAGCACAGTTTGGCACTCTGTATCAAGGCTTAAAACATCTACTCTCAGACCTTGTGGTTTAATTTCTAGAAATTTACTCAAAAGAATTTTTTAATGAAGGTGGGAAAATACTTAGCTAAAAAGACCTCTCTCATACTGTTAATGTTAAAAACGTCAAATTGAAAGCAGCCTAAATAGTAAAAACAAAAAGAAAAAAACTAACAGCAACGACAAAAGGAAATGGAGGACTGGTTGAGTTCTTTGGGGCACATTAATCCATGGGATCTGTGGTAGCTTGTTTGCAAAATGACAGTTCCTCCCGTCTTCATGTCCCCCTTTACTAAGTCACATTGATGTTCTACCCATCCAAAGGTGAAGTCTATTTCTTCATCCCTTGAATCCAGGCCGGCCTTATAAGTTGCTCTGACCACAAGGATGGGGTAGAAATGACACTGTGCAAACTGTGAGCCTAGACTTCAAGAGGCTCACTCTCATTCTTGTAGAACGAAGGTCTGCAAACTGCAACCCATGGGACACATTCAAGCCACTGCTGGGCATTATAAATAAAACTTTATTGGAACATAGACAGGCTCGTTTGTTTACATATAGTTGACGGCTACTTTAATGGCAGAGTTAAGTAGTTATGACAGTGACTGTGTGGTTGGTAAAGCCTAAACTATTTACTACTATTTACTATTTACTATTTGTCCCCATAAGAAAAAGTTTGCTAACTCCTGTCTTAGAATGTTGTGACACCACGTGCAGAAGCCTGGGTTAGCTTGTAGAAGAATCACCATGGGGACAGAGCTGAATTGTCCCA
>NW_007798265.1:0-1305 GCF_000696425.1 Galeopterus variegatus | reverse complement strand
GATAGCCTGACCAAGGAGAAGTACAGAAAAAGCTTCAAAGATATTATCTTAACTCTCATTATTATTTCAGAGAACAACAAAAATCTCATATATTTCTCTTTTAAAAAAGCAAAATTAAAAACCACAGCACAGAAGTGGAGACTTTGGCACACTCAGCTGTCAGGCCAGAAAGCTGGCACTCTGCAGCTGTACAGCCCTTGGTGCATGTTCTGTCATCACAGCTGTGCTGCCCTGCACGTCTTTAGAGGGGCGCTGTCATGGAGAGGTGCACCTTCGCCACCTCATGTGATTGAGCACAGCCTCCCAGACTGCAGCCACAGCAGCTGTCCTACCTCCTTCCCCACCCATCGCCTCTCTCATCCTCTGCCGGGTGGCAGAATGTAGCTCCCTTCCCGCACCTTCCTGTTTAGACTTTCATCTGTACCACCATATCTCCCCTGCGTCTCTGATCATTAGTCTGGAAGACCCCGCGCATATTTAGCAATGCCGCATCCCTCCTCTTGCTCACGTGAATCTCCAAAATGACTAGAATGTACTGGAAATCTGCTGTGTGTCAGACAACATGCAGGAGGTACTCTGCACACATCATCTTAGTCCTCTTAGCAACCTTGCGCAGCGGACACACAGGTCAGGAGAGTGTGACTCGGTTGTGAGAAGTGGTGCACCCTGGGTCACATGGCCAGTGGGCTGGACAGCAAAGATGACACAGGAAGGGGAAACAGCGGGACAGCCAGCTCCATGCAGAGCAGGGCCTGCAAGCGGTGTTCCTCAAGGAGCCCACACCTGCTAAACCAAGAGGTGAAGCTACTATTTGAATGTGTACAATCTTTCCAGAGAAAATGCACTGGTCATAACACACTTTAGAGAAAAACTTATTTGATGTAAAACTTAACTTTCCCCAACTCTGAACTGATAAATATTGGATATGACAACACCATCAACCTCTTAATTTTCCTAAACATTAATAATAAGTAAAGTTTGTTTTGCTCTTTATAATGTAGCAACTGTCTTATAACTGTATTTTGAACTTTTCATACTATGGACTTTTAGAGCTTAAAGCTTCCTCTGAATTCATTTAAATATTGGAGGAAAGATTCTGTTGATTGTTCAAAGTGTCATTATTAGTTAGTGACAGGGAGGGAATAAAACCAGAGCTCTTGGCTACCAGGAAAAATCACAAGAAGAGGGTGTATAATTCAAGTAATTAACTGGAGAGTTGAGACAGCTACCTAAACAATTTATCTCATGCGAAGTTTATGAGATCTCCAAATATCAATTTTCTCTTGGCTTTGAATATTTTCTGAT
>NW_007798264.1:0-1306 GCF_000696425.1 Galeopterus variegatus | reverse complement strand
TTTTTTTTTTACTTTGTATCCATAACAAAGGTATTTCATATCAGTTCTGTTTGAAACTTTGAAGACAAGCAATATATCATATCCCAACCAGCCTTTGTCATCACATAAAACATAAGCTCCCATGATCCTGCACCATTCTCCATAACAAATCCCACCACAGCCTTGTGGGACTTTTAAAAATTTTAAAATATTAAGTATAAGTCAATACTTATTCATTCTAAAAAAAGTTAGAAAACAGAATTAATCAAAGTAAATAAATAAAATTGGCTGGCTAGTTAGCTCAGTTGGTTAGAGCATGGTGTTATAACATCAAGGTCAAGGGTCTTGATCCCTGAACCAACCAGATGCCAAATAAATGGATAAATAAAATAAAATAAAATCACACAGAGATAACCAATATACTTTGGCATATTTCCCATTCAGACATTTTTCTATGAATATGTATAACAAAAATGGGATAATAATGTGAATACTGCAATCTACTTATCACCTAACAATGCGTCATACCATATTTCTATAGCATTATTATATTCTTTTACAACATTTAAAAGGCTGCGTAGAAAAGTACCATATGACTGTATAAACTATTCCCTACCCTACGTCTAAGTTGATTCCAATTTTTCTTTGTTATGAACCATGCTGTGCAAGCAATATTTCTGGGGTAATGAAAATGCTCTATATCTTAACAGAGTAACAGTAGATATCTTTCGAAACTCATCAAACTCTACACTTACAGTCTGTGCATTTCAGAGTATTTTCATTATACTTCATTTAAAAAATAGGGGGAAAAATGCTATGATGGATAGCCTTATATTTAAATCTTTTACAAATTAAGACCATTTCATAAGGATAAATTTCTCAAACTTAGATTGCTGGATCAAAGAATATGTATATATGTTTTTAAAATATTTGATATTCATTTATTCATTTGTTTGTTCAGAAATATTTAATGAGTTAACACTTTGGCCAAATTGCTTTCCAGAATAATGTTCTCACTAGCAAAGTTCTTAATCTGTATCTATTATTACAATACCTATTATTTCTTTTTTTTTTTTTTTTTGTCATTAGGAAGCTGGGCAACAAGGTTGGAAGGAGCTATTTTGCTGTATATTGTTTCATACCTTTTATTTTTTTTATTTTTTATTTTTTTTGTCTTTTGTCTTTTTCCGTGTCCGGCCACGGATCGCAACCCTCAGTGTTGCCCCCGTACCGGACTGGGGACCGGCAACGGGACTGCAAGCCTCTGCGTTGCTCCCGTGCCTCGCTCAGCCAGTGAGCGGGAGCCGGTCTGCACGTGGGATCCGAA
>NW_007798263.1:0-1306 GCF_000696425.1 Galeopterus variegatus | reverse complement strand
GGCCAGATATTATACAGTCTTTATGATTTCCCCCACATTGTTCAATTATTACAGTTACACAATATTTCACCTTCTACCTGCTGCAAGTCCAATCCACCACAGGTAACATGCTTAGCTGTCATGATACCACATCACACCGGGAGTTTTCATCATTGTACTTACCACCAGCGTATCAGTTTTCTTCTAAAAGACCTCTGAGATACATGAAGTCCAGCAAACAGCCTTCATTATAACCAAAACCTTTGAAAATCTAAGTGGTTTGACACACTTACTTCTGTGAAGGAACCAACTTGTGCTTTACCTCTAATGCACATCGTATGATAATTTCACTTTGAAACTATTTTAGTGGGAGTGAACTGAGAAAAGCACAAGAAAATAATCACTTATCCATACTGGATGCAGTCTGTCTCAGGGATATAGACGGACAACAAAGAAAGTGAGTCGGACTCTTCTCTATGCCCTAGGATGAGATTTTAAGATCTTCAGAAAATGAAAATGAATTTTTAAAATGTCCTTTTACTTAGTTTTTAACCAGTAGCTGCACCTAAAATATGAAAAGTCTATCAGAAGAAATTCAAATAATCTTTAAACCTTATTAGGCATACCAAACATGTATTCCTCTATTTATTCCTAAATATTTTCACTTAAGAATTTTCAAATAGTTCAAAAATGTGTGTTAGTATTATCCCATTTAATTTTTAATTAATTACACAATAAGACCTGAAAAGACATACCAAAATATAGCATTGCTAGCCTTAGGGGGGTGTGATTACAGTTGTTATTTTCTTCTTTCCTCTTATCTACGTTTTCTAAATTCTTTACAATGAAAATGTATTCTGTGCAGAGAAAAAACAAAACCTATATTACATTAAAATTTTGCAGCCATATTTAGAATGCCGAACGGTTGCTCGAGCCAGGTAATGTGTCAGACATATATTCATTCTATTGTCCTACACCTACCGAATAGTCCAATTTGGTCCTCACATTTAACACTATTACAAATGTAACTCTACAGTGAAGACAATGTCGGCACTAACAGCAAAGGTGATTAAGAACAAAAAATAGATAAGAAATATTTGCCAAAACTCAGCAAAGTCCTGAAGTGGGGAGGATTTATTTTATCTGCTATCCTGTCTCCTCTTTTGATACTCTTCACTATTCCACTCCCACCTTTATCCCACGTAGCCAATGTTCTTAAGCTGTACAGCTTCTGTGACATCACAAAAAAAAAAAAACTTCTCTGATATGTTTATGTTTTCATGGGCACAATATGTTATTTCTTCTAGGAATATTTACATTATAAAAA
>NW_007798262.1:0-1306 GCF_000696425.1 Galeopterus variegatus | reverse complement strand
CAAAGTCTCATCTGTGAAGTCAAAACAAGTTATCTACTTCTAAGATACAATGGTGGGACAAGCATAGAGTAAATATTCCCATTCAAAAAGGGAGAAATAGGGCCGGCCCGGTGGCGCACTGCTACAGTGCGCCGCTCCCACCGAGGGTTTGGATCCCACATACAGACCGGCCGCTCACTGGCTGAGCGAGGCGCGGGAGCAACACCGAGGGTTGCGATCCCGTTGCCGGTCCCGGTCCGGTACGGGCGCGACACTGAGGGTTGCGATCCGTTGCCGGGCACGAAAAAAGACAAAAAGAAAAAAAGAAAAAGGGAGAAATAGGCCGAAAGAAAAGGGCAACAGGTCTCAAACAAGTCCAAAACCCAGCAAGGCAGGGTTAAATCTCAGAGCTGGTGAATCAGGTACCTTGACTCCATGTTTGATGTCCTCTGCATGCTGGTGCAGGTGTTGGGTCACCAAGTCCTTGGGCAGCTCTGCTCCTATGGCTTTCCTGGTGGCAGACCACACTTAGCTCTCCCAGGCTGGCATTCCACTCTGGTAGCTCCACAAGTCTGGGGTCTCCATGGCTGTCCCACGCCCACGGCTCCACTAGGCATGGCGCTGCTGGGGTTTCTCTGCTGCAATTCTGACCCCACATTTCTGCTCCACATTGCTCTAGTGAAGGCCCTATGCAGTGAATCTGCCTTTGAGACAAATCTCTTCCTGGGCCTACAAGCTTTTCCGTACACCTTCTGAAATCAGGGTGGACACTACCAAGCCTTCAGAGCTCTGGCATTCTGCGAGCCTGCAGACCTAACACTATGTGGACACTGCCAAGGCTTCTGACTTATATTTTCCACAGCTGTGGGTCCAGCCTCACCTGGGGCCAATTTAGTCATGACTGGAGCAGCCAAAGCAGCTGGGGTGCTGGTGCTTGAAGCAGCTTCTGGAGGTGCCCCTGAGCAGTAAGCCTGTGGAGGGTGCCTCAGGCCTGTCCCCAAAGACGATTCTGTCTCCCTGGTCCTTTGGACCTGAAATGGAAGGGTTTGCTCCAGAGGCTTCAATGCCTTCAGGGCCTTTTTCTCCTTCTCTTGATAAACCCATTCTTTTGTGTTAATCTTCTTAGTACCAACTGAAGTTTTCTTCTGAAAATGCTCTCTGCTTCTTTACCACATGGCCAAGCTGGAAGTTTTCCAAATCTTCACACTCTGCTTCCCTTTTAAATTCTGTCTTTATGTTGTGCCTTTGCCACCATAACTCAGCATAAGCTGTTACAAGTAGCCATGCAGGTTCCTTAATGTTTTGCTGCTTAGAAATTTCTTCCACC
>NW_007798261.1:0-1306 GCF_000696425.1 Galeopterus variegatus | reverse complement strand
TGTTTGGTTTCAGTAAGAGTCTATTGCTAATGAATCTGACTAATTGGGTAACTGAAAGCGTTTCCTTTAATTTGGGATAGGCAATTTAAAAAGTGTAAAGGGAGTTTCATGCCACTGAACATCTACTCTTGAATTATGAATTACTCTGTCCATAAGGAAGAAAGTGAGTGTGTCTAACCCTACATGTAGTTTCACACCAGGAATGGTGTTGGTATATGGCCAATTTTTTAATAACTAATTTGCTTGGGTTACATTGAAGTGGTTATTGGTAAGTTTATAAGGTAGAGCTTTCTTATAAAATATTAGAAATCTCACAACTACTGCTTTCCTGTTCATCTGTCTTTGCCTCTGTCGTTGTTCATCTGCCTTTGCCTCTGTCGAACCCTCATCTGAAACAACCTTTATCTATCCATGCCTACTATTTCTTTCAAGCATTTTCCAAAAACGTACCTTGTTACTAAAGAGAAAAGTAGAGTCCTTTATTCTGTTTACTGAATATTTGCTTAGCTCTGAATTGGATGTATATCTATTCATAAA
The DNA here is from genome assembly GCF_000696425.1 of Galeopterus variegatus. Taxonomy (NCBI): domain Eukaryota; kingdom Metazoa; phylum Chordata; class Mammalia; order Dermoptera; family Cynocephalidae; genus Galeopterus; species Galeopterus variegatus. The sequence continues at coordinate 769 of NW_007798261.1, read as the reverse complement.
ATATCAGTCTTGAAAATAAATGCACAGTGTTTTATAATCACCTTAAATCATTTTTTTTTTCTAAGTTGCTTTCCAAGACTGGGATCCTTTTAGTTCTTTTGTGTAAACTTTATTATCAACTTTAGGTACCTACAACAAATTGACAATCGATAGATTTTATTGAGAAATCAAGAAAAACAGATGTATTAGTCAGGGTTCTCCAGGGAGACAGAACCAATAGGATTTGTTTATAAGTATATCAGAAGGGATTTATTAGGAGAATTGCCTCACATGATTGTGAAAAGGAGTCCCACATAGGCAATCTGCAAACTGGATGTGGGGCTCAGTCTAAGTCCCAAAGCTTCAGAACTAGGGAAACCTATGGTGCTATTGGTGTCAGTTTGGGAACCCAAAAGCTGAAGAGTTTCCAGCTCTGACGTCCACGAACAGAAGAGCAAAGTATATCCCAGCTCCAGTGGACAGAGAGGGCAATTTGCATTTATTTATTTATTTATTTATTTATTTATTTATTTATTTATTTATTTATTTATTTTCATTTTTTGTTCTCTCTGGGCCCCCAGCAGATTGGATGGCTCCCATCCATACTTAGGGTGGATCTTTCTCACCCAGTCCACTCAGGCTCACATGCTAATCTCTCTGGAAATACCCCCATGAACACTCCTAAAAAAATAGCTTTGCTAGGTTTCTCAGCATTTCTTAATCTAATCTGTAATTAACCATCACATTAGATAAATTAAAAATTCCTGCTTATCAATGGTATTTAAGAGAA
>NW_007798260.1:0-1306 GCF_000696425.1 Galeopterus variegatus | reverse complement strand
CGGATATAACAGAAAAGTGATGTTACTAGGTAAAGATTCTATTAATTTCTTCTTCTTTCAATGAGTCAGGGACATTGATATGATGATCATCATCATTATCATCCAAATAATTAGCACATATTGAGTACTTCGTATGTGTGCAAAGCTATGTCCTAAGCACAATGCACATACTGACTCATTTAATTCTCAGACATACTGACTCATTTAATTATCAAATCGATTCTGTTATATTGTTACTACTCATTTTTCAAAAGAGTAAACAAAGGTAAAAAGAAGTTAAGTTGCCAAGATAACTAGTAAAGAAAGCAGCCTAGATTTGAACCCAGATAGCCTTGTTTTTGAATCCATGTTCTTTAAACACCCAAGGAGTAAAATATAAATTATCCATGAGTGTTTTAAAAACATAGTAAATATGTGTGTTCGAATACGTATAAGAAACATACAGTCAAAAAAAGAAAATAATTTTATCTTGGAGTAGAAAGAAATTGTAGAGATTATTTATTTCACTTCTCATTCTTATTTAAGGGTCAACTTATTCCTTAAAACCCAGCCAATAGTCACCCTAAACAGCAAAGATTCCCTCAAATAGACTACCATCGCCGACACACTCATGTTGGTGATTTTATTTTTCAAGCAAAAATATCTACCCCTTAAATGAAGTTTCAGAATCTCCCCACATGGAACTAGAGAATTCCAACCATAGATATCATGGGTATTTAATATCAATCCTAACTTTAAGTAGCTCACACAGGGTATCTCTCTGGAAATTTCTCCACTCTACATCTTTACAAAATGCCAACAAGGCATATTTTTCTTGTGAGAGATATTTAACCATAAAAATACCACTTTTAACTTGACGCATGCATTTCATTTGGTAAAAAAGCATGGCCTACCTAAGGATTTTTTAAACAAAATTATTGCCTAAGAGATTCACTTCAGAAAGAGCAGATCCTTACCTATGTATCAGCTGCAATTAAAAATACTGGATATCACCAGTATCAATTGTTTCCTGTGTTTGATCCAATATAGCTTCTCCTGAATTCCCTGATGATGTAATCTTAGCCATGAACTTGCCTCACTGCCCACGATAAGAACTTTACTTAGGTTTCCAAACCACCCTGCCTCAGTATCAGACCCCACTCCCTCCCTGACTGAGGCAGGCTGCTCCATGCTAGCACTGGGAGTTCCCTTAGAACTTGGTTACTACTCCACTCTGGTAAGACAGTGTGACAGGCTTCTGCGATACTCCCCTAAGCTAGACATCAGCTCGTTGGTCTAGAAAAATTAATTTATGTAAGTTTGATAA
>NW_007798259.1:0-1306 GCF_000696425.1 Galeopterus variegatus | reverse complement strand
GATTACTTTTATAAACAGAAAATATGTTAATATTTTAAACAGTGGTCCTGAAAAAAAGGGGTAAAAAAAGGCCACATGTCAGGAGAGACAAACTCTCCCTGTTCCTGTGTCTCGCATTTTCTAGTATCTTGTCCTCAAAAATCTCTCTCGCAGGGCTCCCCCTGTTGGTGTGGACTTGGACTGACTTGCACTGTTCCTTGAGCCAAAGTCTGAACTCACCCTCACACCCCAAGAGCACTCCTAGAACTATCCTCAGCGCCCCAGTTTTATGCCTGTTTGGGCCCCCAGTGCAGCAGGCAGGTGCACAGGTAGAATGGAGGACAGGCAGAAGGAAGAACAGGTAGAATGCAGAACAGGTAGAACGGAGAACAGGTAGAACAGAGCACAGGGAGAACAGAACACTGATAGAATGGAACACAGGTAGGATGCAGAACAGGTAGAACTGAGCACAGGTAGAAGAGGGCACAGGTAGAACGGAGCACAGGTATAATGGGCACTAGTGGTTGAGCAGGAGACATTGTGTGACAGGCATGTTAAATGTACAATGTTGCTACAGGATATAGAAACAAAAAGTTCAGAAAAAGTCTGAAGAACGGAAATTTAGGATGAGAAAACATAACTTCTAAACTTCCTACTTTAAGGACTGTGAGTGCATTAATCAGAAGGAAAGATCCCAAGGGTTTAATTCGTAGTCTTCGGGAGTTGTGAAGGTGTGATAAAAACAGACTTAGCCACCATGTGACTTGAACGCCAGGGTATGAAATTGCTCTCGGTAATTCTATCATTCGACCCTGGAGCTCACACTTTGCGTGGAGTGCCTATCTGTGGGATGCGTAGCACAGGCAGAAATTTTAACACTCTTCTAAGTTCTCTAAATTCCAAGGGGTCTTCGGGCAGTTCAAAATCAGAGAAGCTGTTGGAGCAGCAAACAGACCCAGGAGCCCCGAGGGTGGGGCAGGCACCAGGTTTGAATGGAAGGAGAACTCCAATTATGGAATCTGGGATCACACTCGATGATTTCCAGTGGGATCTTGTTAAAATTTTTAACCATGTTTTCACCAAGGCAAGTACTTTGAAGAGGAACTCTCATTTAGATATTTAAATTTCAAATATATTGATGAAAATAAACCTACCTCATAATCATCATCAAAAATTAAAGAAAAAGCAACCATCCGGTGGCATTCTTAAAATATACTACTAAACAACACTGGGGAAAAAATTATAGGAAAGGTGGAAAGATGTATGACTTGGTGAATTCTGAATGACCTTCACTTGGGGGAATATTCAAGCCAAAGAATCGATACTG
>NW_007798258.1:0-1306 GCF_000696425.1 Galeopterus variegatus | reverse complement strand
TTTTTTTTTTTTTTTTTTCCTTTTTGTCTTTTTTTTACTGACCGGTAACGGGATCACAACCCTCAGTGTCACGCCCGTACCGGGCACCGGCAACGGGATCGCAACCCTTGGTGTTGCGCCCGCCGTGCTCAGCCAGTGAGCGGGAACCGGTCTCCACATGGGATCCGAACCCTCGGCGGGAGCGGCGCCGTGCTCCCAAGTGGCACATTCTCCAGTGCACCACCGGGCCAGCCCAAGTTCCAGGTTTTTATATTGTACTACAGTTATATAAAATGTTACCAGTCGGGGAAGGATACACTGGACCTCTCTGTACTATTTTTGCAACTCCCTGTGAGTCTATAATTACTTCAAAATAAAAAGTTGAAAACAACAACGATGAAAAGAGAACCTGCAGAACGGTCCCAGTTGTTAGAGTTCACTAATGTGTCTCTAGTACAAGGATATGCCTTGGTAGTAAGAACGGTTTCCTCTAAGTGAGATAATGGGCTTTTCTATGATTTTTTTGGTTTGTTTTTCCTTCCTTTCTGTACTTTCTGTAAAGGAGCAGTTTTAGGTTTACAAAACAAATTGAGTAAAAAGTACATAGTTCCCATATACCCCTTGCCCTCCCCCAATTCCCCCCCACTTTGTTTTTGGCACCTGGTGGGTAGGGGGTTCTGAACCCTTGACCTTGGTGTTGTAACACTGTGCTCTAACCACCCAGTCAATTTCCCCTCTTTGTAGCATCTTGCGTTGTGGCACATGGTATGTAGCAGTGTGGTACATCTGCTACAAATGATGAGCCAATATTGATACATTATTAGCTAAAGTCAATAGTTTACATTACGTACATTAAAGTACATAGCTTACATTAGTCTTTGTTGTTCGTATGGTACATTTTGTCAGTTTTGACAAATGTATAAACATGTATCCACTATTACAGTATCACACAGAATAATAGAAATTCCCTGTGCTCTGCCTATTCATCCCGACCTTCTCAAATCTCTGGCAACTATTGATCTATTGTCTCCATCGTTTTGCCTTTTGCAGAATGTCATCTAGTTGGAATCACACAGTATGGAGTCTTTTCAGATTGGCTTCTTTCACTTGGCAATATGCAGTTAAGAGTCCTCCATGTCTTTTTGTGGCTTGAGAGTTCATTTCTTTTTATTGTTGAATAGTATTCCATTTTATGGATGTATCACCATTTGTCTAATTTTTTATCTTATGTTTGAAATAAGCGGGGGAAAAGCCCTTCATTTAGGAAGGAAAAAAAAGTTTGGGAGGGAGAGGAGGCATCGAGTGCTAGTGCCGGGGCAGTCTGGTG
>NW_007798257.1:0-1306 GCF_000696425.1 Galeopterus variegatus | reverse complement strand
AGGAGTGTGGTATTGATCTATTTATTAAGAGAAGAAATAGAGCCTAAAAACTTTGGATATATAGCCTACATTTCATTTTCTCTGTCCAGTGAAAAGGAACAAAAAAGAATAAATAAAACCACACCGCCATCACAACAAAAACCCTTATTTTCTACTGCAAGTATAACCTCTTCTTTTTTGTTGTTACTATAGTTATACTATAGTTCTGATAGGTGAAACACTAATGAACGATTATAGTATTTTTAGAAAGAAGGTATTTAGGACAGAAAATAAAATCTGGGAGTGGGGAGAGTCTACAGCGAGAGCCTGAATAGCTTTTCTTCCTTACTTTCTTTTCCAAACACAGGACACTAATGTTCCACACTCAGAACAAAGAGCGACATCAGCCTGTTAAGACTTTGAACTGCAGATCCCACTCTGCCACCTAATAAAAAATACTAACAACTTATTTTATTTTTATGTTCAAAACCCTCTTTATAATAAATACATCTCATGTGCACAGAACATTTTTTTTTGTGGTTATTTCATTTAGTCCTCACAACTACTCTATGATACAGACATTATCCCCACTTAAGAGATGAGGAAACTGGATTTTGCTTTGGCAAGTTGTTCAAGTTCATACAGTAAGTAGAAAAATTGGGATTAGATTTTAAGCCTATCTGACTCCGAGTTTATGTTATTTCCCTCCACCACAACCTTTTTAATTTTAGAAATTAGATGAGGTATAGTGAACTAATGGGCTAGATGCTTAACTCTGTTTTAACTCTTAAGACGGTCTCAATGTTGTTTACTCTGAATTTAAAGTTCTTAAAGAGTCAGACAAATTAGGACCTCAAACTATTTGAAATAAAACTAGGAAGAGCTTACTTAGCAGGTTCTGTGAAATTTTAGATAAACAAACACAAAATCTCCTCTAAATTCTTGACATCTTTATGTACTATAAAAATATTTTTCCATTATAATAATGTTAGTTTAAGTCTACACCCTAGGAGTGGTGAGATGCTCTAATCAGGAGTCTACACTCCAGGGAAGGTTAGCCAGCATTTAATGAAAATATGTATTCTAGATGTGGCCACTACTAGTTTCTTTGTGTCTCTCCAACATCAGATTTTCTTAATTTGTGTGACAAATGTTAGAGATTATCATTCTTTTGTGAAACGAGTGGTGTTGAAGACTGTCAATGGGCTGGAATGTAGAGAAAGTTGCATGCATTGGATATGAGAATCTAGACTGAGCCCTTCATCCCTGACAACCTGGATCTCATTCCTAAATGGTCCTGTGTTTAGCCAGTGATTCCAGCAGATTT
>NW_007798256.1:0-1306 GCF_000696425.1 Galeopterus variegatus | reverse complement strand
TAGCTGTCCTCATCGTCATTGTCATCATCATCACTGTCACCATCACGTGAAGATGGCACAAATACAAGTGCCTCCTCCCAGGGAAATGGACTTTCTGGAGGAAGATTCTGGTTCTAGGACTCTCTGATCTCATGGAAATTCACTGTAACATTTCAGGAGCATTTTCCAAAAGTGCTGCTGAGTGAGTGAAAATTTAGGTCAGCACAAAGACTGGCCGCAGAAAAACCTCCAATTTCATTTTTGGTCTCAAACAGATCACAGAAAAAAGGGAGATTGCTGCTGTATATCCCAAGCAGGGAAGGATATGAGCATGTGCATCAGAACTTTATTTCCCAAGCTCTATCCCCTCATTCCCGGATTCAGAATTTCCAAGAGCTGAGGCAGGGCCTCTTTCCATAGGAAGGATCTCATTCCTTATGAAAGTGTTCTAGGTAATGTATAACTTTTTTCTCTCTCATTTTTAAAAAGTTCTCCTTGTGGCTTTAAAAGTGGCAAGACATGTCAGAATCATTCTTTCCTGGAGGAACTGAAAATTTACCTGCTATGCCTGTGCTTACCTTTAGGGTCACCCTAAAAGGCACATGAGCAGGACAGAGAGAAATTAAAGACAGGGCACAAGGGGCTGCAGATCTGAGCTATAATGTCCCGTGGGAAGGTCACTTGTACCCTCTGAGCCTCGGTGTCTTTACCTGTTACATGAAGGGATTGGACCAGGTTCTCAAGTGTGGACCCAGACCAGCAGCTTCAGCGTCATCTGGAAACTTGGTGGAAATGTAACCCTCAGTCCCCATGCCAGACCTTCCAAATCAGACACCTGGTAGTGGAGCCCAGTAATCTGTGTTTTAATAAGCCCTCCATGTGTGTTCTGACCATGTTAAAACTGGCAAACCACTGGACTAGCTGAGTGCTGAGGACTCGGTACAAGTGGGTGAGGCTGAAAACTGAGGGAATAATCGAATTGGTTCCTTCAGGCAGGGGGCCTGTACCAGAGTCCTGTGAATAGTATCCTCCCCTGCTATGTACACGTACTTGTTGGGTTTGGGGGGTTTTTTGGTTCATATTTCTTAACCTCTTTGCCCTTATTTTCTCATCTGCAAGGGTGGGGGGAGGTAAAGACATTAACCTCCTGAGTTTTCTGAGAATTGAATGACGCGGCTTGTGGGAAGTGGCTGGCACACAGTAGGCCCCTGATAAAGGGGAGCCATCTATTCCTCACTTAACCTCTCTGGTCCCACGCTGATGGCAAAATACGAGGGTACTTCAAAAAGTTTGTGAGAAGATTCATATTACCTTTTAAATCCATTCA
>NW_007798255.1:0-1306 GCF_000696425.1 Galeopterus variegatus | reverse complement strand
CTCTGGTTCACTTTTAAAACTTGTAGAATATACCACAACTTATCCATTCATCTGTGGATGAACATTCGGGTTTTCAATGCTGTAATGAATATCCTCGTACACTGACTGCGAAAATCTCCCTTCCCTTTGCTTATACTTTCACAAGAAGGGAGTTTTCCTGACTGCTCTTGGCTTACCTGTGTATTAGTCCATTCCTGCTGCTTATAACAAAATACTTAGAACTGGGTGATTTATAAAGAAAATGAAATTTACTGCTTACAGTTTCTGAGGCTGGGATGTCCAAAGTCCATCCGGTGGTGGCGACAATGACCCAGGGGTCCCAAATGCAAGATGGTGAAAGCAGAGAGACCAGAGAGAGAGAGAGACAGACTCCTCTCTTCTTTTAAAGCGCTCAGAACCATGCCCCTCACCACCATTTTTAATCTATTTACTACCGTAGGGTCCTACAATCCAATCACCTCTTCAAGGCCCCACCTTTCAATTATCATAATGGGATTTCCCACCCTCTTAACCATCACAGTGGGGGCCAAGTTTCTAATACATAAAACTTGGGGAACACAATTCAAGCTTCGATGAGTTTTCGGGGGCTGTAATTCAATCTACTACACCCTGCTTGCACTACTCCTGGAGACAGGGCACTCTGTGGTCCTCCAGTGGACCAGCTGGCCACAGCGCCTGTCTGGGAGTTCCCAAGCAGCCCTGAGCTTTCCAGGCAGCCCCGCCCCCCGGGAGCCTCTGTAGGTCAGTGCTGCACGTGGCTGGGCAGGCAGGCTTGCTCCAGGTTAAGAATGAGACTTATGGAGCCCACCACCAGTGTTCGTTGGGGCCATGTCTCCCGAGCCACCACTCACCACAACCAGGCTGCTGCTCTGGCCTGCAGCTGCCCAGCTCCCTTGTTGCCTGTCTGTCCTCCTATGGGCTCTCAGCACAGGCACGGCAGAGTGGAGTTACTCACTGTACCCCGTTGAGGGTTTAGGCCCCAATATCTCATGCACTGGCTGGAAAACTTGAGAACAGAAAAGAAGCAGAATTTGGGCAAAAACAACACCATAAAAACAACAAAGACCCACGTAGGAAGAGTGAGTGAGGCTTCTGGTGCAGCCAGGGTAGGTAACTTTTAAGCTTTGGTGGGACAGTATTAAATTTGGACGATGTAGAAAATTTTAATAAAATGTTCAAACTTATGCCAAAGTAGGAAGAATAATACAATGAATCTGCAGGAACAGACAGTCCAGTTTCAATTATTAACTCATGACTAATCTTGTTTCCTATATTAACCTCCATCCCATCCTCATAAAGGAGGCCC
>NW_007798254.1:0-1306 GCF_000696425.1 Galeopterus variegatus | reverse complement strand
CCAAAGTGATCTACAGATTCAATGCAATCCCCATCAAGATACCATGACATTCTTCACAGAAATGGAAAAAACAATCTTACCTTTCTTATGGAAAAACAAAAGACCCCGTATAGCTAAAGCAATCCTGAGCAAAAAGAATAAAGCGAGAGGCATAACACTACCTGACTTCAAATTATACTACAAAGCTATTATAACCAAAACAGAATGGTACTGGTATAAAAATAGACATTCAGACCAGTGGAGTGGAATTGAGAACCCAGAAATCACCTCTTAGGCTTACAGCCATCCGATATGACAAAGGCAACAAAAATATATGTTGGGAAAAAGACTGCCATTTCAACAAGTGGTGCTGGGAAAACTGGATATCCATACGCAGAAGAATGAAACTAGATATGCATCTCTCACCATACACTAAAATCAACTCAAAATGGATAAAGACTTAAGTATAAGACCTGAAACTGTAAAATTACTAAGGGAAAATATAGGTGATACACTTCAGGAATTATGTCTGGACACAGGCTTTATGAACTTGAGCCTGAAAGCACAAGCAGCAAAAGAAAAAATAAACAAATGGCACTATATCAAACTAAAAAGCTTCTGCACAGCAAAGGAAACAATCAGCAGAGTGAAACGACAACCTACAGAGTGGGAGAAAATTTTTGCTAACTATGCATCTGACAAGGGATTAATATCTGGAATATACATAGAACTCAAGCAATTGTACAGTAAAAAAACAAATGACCCAATTAAAAAATGGGCAAAGGAGCTGAATAGACCTTTTTCAAAGTCATACAAATGGTCAACAGATACATGAAGAAATGCTCAACATCACTAGTCATCACAGAAATGCAAATTAAAACTACATTGAGATACCACCTCACCCAGTTAGACTGGCTATAATCAAAAAGACGGTGAATAACAAATGCTGGTGAGGGTGTGGAGAGAAGGGAACACTCGTGCAATGTTGGTGGGACTGTAAATTAGTAAAACCACTATGGAAAATAGTATAGAGATTTCTCAAACAACCAGATAGGTCTTCCATACAATCCAGCAATCCCACTTCTGGGTATATACCCAGAGGATGGAAATCATCATGTCGAAGGGATACCTACACTCCCATGTTCATCGCAGAGCTGTTTACAATAGCCAAGATATGGAACCAACCTAAATGTCCATCAGGGGATGACTGGATAAAGAAACTGTGGTATATATACACCATGGAATACTACTCTGCCATAAAAAAGAATAAAATATTCCCATTTGCAACAACATGGATGAACCTGGAGAAAGTTATGTTGAGTGAAAT
>NW_007798253.1:0-1306 GCF_000696425.1 Galeopterus variegatus | reverse complement strand
TGACTTTGTTGATGTGGTGTATCACATTTATTGGCTTGTGCATGTTAAACCATCCTTGCATCTCTGGGATGAATCCCACTTGATTGGGCTGTATAATTTTTTGGATGTGTTGCTGTATTTTATTTGCAAATATTTTATTGAGGACCTCTGCATCTATATTCATCAAGAATATTGGTCTGTAGTTTTCTTTTTTATTATATCTTTGTCTAGATTTGATATCAGGGTGATGTTTGCCTCATAGAATGAATTTGGGAGAATAGCCTCTGTTTCAATTTTTTGGAATAGTTTGAAGAGAATTGGTCTTAATTCTTCTTTAAATGTTTGGTAGAATTTGGCAGTAAAGCCATTCAGTCCTGGGCTTTTCTTTGTTGGGAGACTGCTGATTACAGCTTCAATCTGTTTGCTTGTTATTGGTCTATTCAGGTTTTCTACATCTTTTTGGTTCTGTCTTGGTAGTTTGTATGTGCCCAGATATTTATTCATTTCCTTCAGGTTTTCAAATTTGTTGGTGCATAGTTGTTTAGAATAGTCTCAAATGATTCTTTGTATTTCTGTGGTATTGGTTGTAATGTCTTTTTCATTTCTGATTTGTGTTATTTGGGTCTTCTCTCTTCTTTTTTTTAGTTAGCCTAACTAACGGCTTGTCTATTTTGTTATTTTCTCAAAAAACAAACTTTTTGTTTCATTGATCTTTTGTATTGCTTTTTGGGTTTCTATTTCATTTAGTTCTGCTCTGATCTTAATTATTTATTTCCATCTACTAACTTTGGGCTTGGATTGCTCTTGCTTTTTTAATTCTTTGATGTGTAGTATTAGGTTGTTTATTTGCAATCTTTCTGTTCTCCCCAAGTAAGCATTTACTCTGATAAACTTCCCTCATAGTATTGCTTTTGCAGTATCCCACAGGTTTTGATATGATGTGTCATTATTTTCATTAGTTTCAATACATTTTTTGATTTTCTGTTTAATTTCTTCTTGGTCCCGTATATAATTAAGTAGAATGTTGTTTAGTTTCCAGAGTTTCATTTGTTACTGATTTCTAGTTTTAATCCATTGTGGTCTGAAAAAAATACATGAAATAATTTTAACTTAAAAAAATGTGTTTAGACCTGATTTGTGACCTGACATGTGTCCTATCCATGCGGTGATGAGAAGAATGTATATTTTATGGTTGTCAGATGAAATGTTCTGTAGATGTCTGCCAAGTCAAATTGGTCTAAAGTAGAGTTCAGATATTGTGTTTCACTGTTTATTTTTCACGTAGAAGATCAGTACAGTGTTGTGGGAGAGATGTTCAAGTCCCCAG
>NW_007798252.1:0-1306 GCF_000696425.1 Galeopterus variegatus | reverse complement strand
TGCAAGATCAAAGAAAAAACCATAGGGCCAGCCCGGTGGCACACTGCTACAGTGCGCCGCTTGGGAGCGCAGCGGTGCTCCCGCCGAGGGTTTGGATCCCACATACAGACTGCCGCTCACTGGCTGAGCGAGGTACGGGCGCAACACCGAGGGTTGTGATCCCATTGCCGGTCCCGATCCGGTACAGGCGCGACACTGAGGGTTGCGATCCATTGCTGGTCACGAAGAAAGACAAAAAGGAAAAAAAAAAAAAGACAAAACCATAAATATAAGCAAATACTAAAATTTTGTCACACAAAGTTTTATTGAAATAAAATATTTTATCATGAAAATTTATAATGGGGGAGGAATAGGTTTTCTTCCAGACAAAATCATTGGGTTTTTTTTTTTTTTTCCTTTTTGTCTTTTTTACTGACCGGTAATGGGATCACAACCCTCGGTTTCGCACCCATACCGGGGACCGGCAACCGGCAATGGGATCACAACCCTCAGTGTTGCGCCTGCACCACGCTCAGCCAGTGAGCGGGAACCGGTCTCCACATGCGATCCGAACCCTTGGCGGGAGCTCCCAAGCGGCACACTCTCCAGTGCGCCACCGGGCCGGCCCCAAATCACTGGGTTTTAATTTGAAATGAAGGAGAGGAGGACTTTCTCTAATAAAATTCTAAGTATGCTGTATTTTAAGTGATGAACTTTGGAGGTCCCATAGATGCACTTTGGCCCCATAGTTCAATTCTGACATCTTTTTAGAACTCTAATATTAAAGTTTAAAAGATATACCTCAGTAAGGAAAGAATATTGCCTTCTGTGAATATTATCACAATACAGAGCTAACAGAAGCTTTAAATAATTTGATAATGACAGTAAGAGATAATGACAGTAAAGGAAACCCTTTAGTAAAATATGTTGTATCAGAGTTCCCTGAGATTTTAAACTTCCAATGGAATTGGTTGCAAGTAAAAATAAATTTGCTGTGTATATTGAAGTAAGGATAACATATATTTCATGTTATTATTAACATAAAATTTTCTCTTAGAAAAAATTTAAATACAAACTTAACTTCTAATTGGGCAATTTTAATTAATGAAGACTTCCTATTGAAAAATCATGAAACTAGTTACACACCACCAAATGGTTACAAGACAGTGTTTTCATAATAAAAGAAGAAACTAGTGTTCAGATGAAATTATGTATGAAATATGGCTTTGAAAACATAGATAATATTAAAAATATTTTTATTTAGTGTTATATTCACACAAGCTTGTTAGTTCTAAAAGCACTTAACTCAGATTAAAAGCACTTAATC
>NW_007798251.1:0-1306 GCF_000696425.1 Galeopterus variegatus | reverse complement strand
ACTGAGGGTTGCGATCCGTTGCCGGTCACGAAAAAAAGACAAAAAGGAAAAAAAAAATAGATGCAGAAAAGGCATTTGAAAAAATCCAACACCAATTAATGACAAATGACAAAAACTCACAGTAAACTAGGAATAGAGGGAAACTTCCTGAACTCAGTAAAAAAAAATCTACAGGAAACTCACAGCTAACATGTGGTTTCTCACCAAGGTTAGAAACAAGGAAGGGACATTCCCTCTTATTACTCCTTTTCAACATTGTACTGGAAGTTTCAGCTAATACAATAAGAAAAGTAAATAAAAGGTATACATATGGAGAAGTAATAAGTAAAACCATATTTGTTTGTAGATGACATGCTTGTTTAAGTGGAAAATCCAAAGAATCAACAGAAAAACCTCCTGGAACTAATAAATGATTATAGTAGTGTTGGAGGATAAAAGGTTAATATATAAAAGTCAGTCACTTTCTTATATACCAGAAATGAACAAGTAGATTTTGAAATTAAAAACTCAGAACCATTTACATTAACACCAAAAAAGGAAATACTTAAATAAAAACGTAATAAAATAGTACAAGATCTATATGAAGATAACTATAAAACTCTGATAAAAGAAATGAAAGGAGCTCTAAATAATGCAGAGACATTCCATGTTCATGGGCAGGAAAATTCAATATTGTTGAGATGTTGGTTCTGCCCAACTTGACCTATAGATTCAAAGCAACTCCCACTCATAATCCTAGCAAGTTATTTTGTGGATATTGACAAAGTGATGAGGAGAGGCAATTCTAAAGTTTATGAGGAGAGGCAAAAGACCCAGAATTGCCAATACAGTATTGAAGGAGAATAACAAAGTCACAGTACTGACAGTTGACCTCAAAATATACTGTAAAGCTAGAATAATCAAGACAGTGTGGTATTGGTGAATGAAGTTACAAATAGATCAATGTTAGAGTTCCTGGAAATAGACCCCTGTAAATATAGTCAACTGATCTTGGACAAAGGAGCAAAGGTAAGTTAATGGAGTGTATTAGTCCATTTTTGTGTTGCTCAAAGAGAATACCTGAGACTGGGTAATTTATAAAGAACAGAGGTTTATTTGGCTTATGATTCTGGGACAGCTGCATCTGGTGCAGGCCTCGAGTTGCTTCTACTCATGGCAGAAAGTGGCAGGCAGCCGGTGGGTACAAGCAGATCACATGGTGAGAGGAAGCAAGAGAAAGCAGAGTGAAAGACTCTCCTCTCTCTACTTTTAAAGCCCTCAGAACCACGCCCCTGACCACCATTTTTAATCCATTCACTATGGCATG
>NW_007798250.1:0-1306 GCF_000696425.1 Galeopterus variegatus | reverse complement strand
ATCAAATCTTGGCACTCTTAAATCTAGGTTAATGTCACATCATGTAATCATAATGGATTAATCAAAATGGGAGCCAGTAAGTGAAACAAGTTACACATAAGAGAACAAACCTGAATGCACTCTTCTTAACCAAGCCAGAACTCTTGGACACAGAACTCATTTGGCATTAAAAAAAAAGAATTATGTCCCAGAGGACCTCAGACCTCAACTGGGGTTATATCTTATTCTACTGAACTCAAGAAGTTGGACTAAAATAGCTCTAGCCAAAGGTTATTCAGTATTCTCAATGTTAATTGCAGTTGTCCTGGTGGTTTATGTTATGTCTGGAAAGAGCATGACAAGCAAGCCCATTCTGGATTAGACAAGGCACATGGTAGACACAACACTGAACTCAAGGTCTATATTTGGACATCAACATGGCCAAATCTAACTGTTTGAAATGGTTTAACAACCTTCCCAAGACTACTCCAAACACAAGCAACTGGCTGGGCTTGGTAAAGTCATTAGCATACCACATTTCATATAAGAAATAGGGCCACTAGTTTGTCCAGTCTTTTATTTGCAGTCAATATTTGACGGTAAATTTTTCCTATCGCCTTCCCTAGCCTACATATCTTACAGAGCTACCACACACAAAGAGGCAAATATTTTTTTGTTAGATCTTCAGGGTGGGGATTCTATTGAGGTCAGTGTTTCAGAGCTTGGTACAGGATGTCCCGTCAACTTTCTGAATCCTGGCTCCGTGAAATCACTGATAAGCCAAACCTTTATTCTTGATTTCCCACAGAGCTGAAAAAAAGTATAGCCAAAGTGACTCAGGAGAAATGGGTAAAATGTGTTTTCCCAGCCCAGCAAGCTTCTCCTGCCCACACACCCACCCACCCACTGCAACATATTCCCACACACCATCTCTGTCTCTTTTTTATTTTTTTTCTTCCTCTTTGGCTTATGCTGTTCTTTTTTGGTCTCTGGCCCTAGTTATGACAGCTGATTGACATAGCTGGCAGTTCCCCTGGTGTCTGGTTAGGCACAATTCTTCCTGCAAAACTAGGATACAAAACAAAGAACAGACAACAGTGTAGAAAGGAAGACTGAACAAAACAGAACCAGGAGAGAAACAATATTGTTTGCTGAAAATATTTTTAAATTTTTTCAAAAAGAGGAAGCAAACCTTTAAAAGATTATTTTAATCGTCCGCGTTACTTTTCCTTCCCTCTTCTCTTTCTAGCCATCCCTTCCCCCACCCCTATGCACACTGCTTTTGGCTTCTATTTCTCCATCTGCTTTCTTTCATGTATTTTTTTTT